>NW_022589744.1:7187324-7378785 GCF_004348235.1 Phoca vitulina
AGAAAGAAAGAAAGAAAGAAAGAAAGAAAGAAAGAAAGAAAGAAAGAAAGAAAGAAAGGAAATCCAGTATTTCCCATTCTTAGGAGTTACCTTGCCTCGACAAATGAACGAAAGGTATTACCAGCAGGTATTCAGTGCACTGCTGAGATAGTGTTGTGGTCAAACCACATTGCCTGGTAGGGAACTCCTTTTTTTCCTGATACAATTGGAATGAGTTCAAAGAACTGGAAAAACCAGGGAAGAAGACCAGCCAACTGATTTATGAATGAAGATTAAAGAATAAATTAAAGAGGCCGAATAAATAGGCTTTGTCCAACCTGTATGTAAGAAAGAGTATGACAAGATTAGAAGGATACATCATTGAAAAGTTTAAACATTAATGAAAATGATTATATGGTGCAATAAAGTGAGTGCAGTACTAACACTATAGGGAACACAGGCAAAGGTAAGAACAGTATTAAACTCATCAAGTAGCTCTCCTACATCCAAGAATGGTTATAGTCTTCAATGAGCTCTCCAAGGTGATAGTAGAAGCTGTTTTCTGCTTAGAGCTAGACTAAAACCAGACTAAGATGAAGTGGTCTATCACTCAGAAGTCAGAATGAGAAACAATGCTGGTTTTTTCTCATTAGGATGGTAGATTGGAGCATAGTGACTCCCATGAGATTCAAACATTTAAATTAATTGTTACCAAGAAGGTCAGGGCTTAGCTTTTTTAAGTCACAGATTCCTGAGTATTCAATAGATATATTGGGATACAGGGAAATTAATCAGCCATCTGTTGTGTAACAAATTACCTCAAAACACAGTGGTTTAAAAATACCAATGAACGTTTATCCCCTCATAGAGTTCTGGCCAGAAGTTAGAAGGCCAGCTATGCCAGGGTCAGGAATGGTGGAATGGCTTGGCTGGGTGATTTTGGCTTAGAGTCTCTCATGAGATGGCAGTCAAGATGTCATAGCATCTGAAGTCAATGGTAGGTTTGCCTGAGGCTGAAGTATTCACTTGGTGGGGGGGACTCACTTGGATGCCTGTTGGCTTATACTGGCTTTTGGCGGGAGGTGTCACTTCTTGCCACATGGATTTCCTCACAGGGTTGTTTGTGTATCCTTATGACATGGCAGCTGACATTCCCCAGAATGAGTGATCCAAGAAGCCACAATGACTTTTATGACCCAGACTCAGAATCCACATGCCATCATTTCTGCAGCATCCTATGGATTCTGCAGGTAAGCCTTATTCAACGGGAGAGGGAACTGTACAAAAGCATGAATGCTAGCAAATGAGAAGCACTGGAGGTCATCTTGGAGGCTGGCTATCAAAGAATCCTATGTCAATTTTAATTTATTTTAAAATGTGATATTATTTTCTTGTGCAAAATAGTGCTTTCTTAACTCTCCTGTAACAGTAAGTGGGGCACCAAACTAGGTCATTGTCATTAACTTATAAAACCATTGTCATTAACTAACCTTCCATGTGTAGAGTAGGGAGACTGATAAAGTATTTTCCACTTATTGATCATTATCATGTATTAAAGCTAATTATGCGCCACACAGTCTCTATGACAATCTGGACCCCAAAGCAAGAGATCTGGAGATTGAGGCCAGAATGGTCAATTAATTTGCCAAAGTTCATATGGCTAGTAAAAGATAGGGGCAAATTTGAATCCAGACTGAAACAACAGAGCCCAGGAACAAAAAAACCCCAGAGATCCTGGCAGGAAACAAGAGGAACAAACAATTTGGGAAATTGTGAGTGAGTTTTCATAAAGGGATTATTACAGTGGTATAGGCAGGGTTAGAACCTACAATAAGAGATGCTTTAATGTCCGGGGGCTAGTGACAGACTACCACTTTAAGGATGGGGGTGAGATAGTAATTGTCAGAAGTTAGAAGGCCAGCTATGCCAAGAGGACCTCTGATGGTAGTTATGAACTTTCTTGCAGGAATACAGATCGTGTGGGGTGTATAGAGGGATAAGTACTTTGCTATCACTCTCCTCCCACCTACCCAATGCCTCCTCTTAGACAAACTCAACCAGAAATCAGAGGTAATGGAGCCCTTTGATGTGGTCTCTATATGGGTTGGGCGAAACATGGTTGAGAGAGGAGCTGGAAATACCCAACACACCCACTATTATCTACTATACTATGCCATTTGCATTCCCATGAACTCATTTAACTTTACAATCTTGAATACAATGAAGAGACTGAAGATCTGAAGATCACATGCTACAGTTTTTACAACTATGATGTGGTCAGATCAATACTCAAATGTAAGCACTGGACTCCAAGCACTTTGTTTTGTACCAGAATGTCAGAAAGAGTCAAGCTCCTGGCAGAAGAGTGGGTAATTCAGTATTAACTATAGTCTATCATATTTCAGGAATATTTCTTATTGCCATAAATTGTTGCCATCACTGCCAACTTCTTCATATTTAAGTCAGTAGTGACAAGTGAGGAAATGTGTCATGGATTCAGTCTAAACATATGGTGCCATCTAGAAGCGGTCTTACTGTTAGTGGGTTGAGTAGGTTATGCTGGTGATGAGCGGTGGTTAGTTCTGGAGCTTCCCATTTGTAGTCTTTCTACTAAGCTCTGTTGGCCAGTCTGCAAAAGTATGCATTAGTCTTTTTTTTCTGGTTAACATTTCCAAATTCCAGATACCCAGAACAATATCTGGTGTGTATTAAAGGTCTGCTGAATGGTTAAATGAATGAATAAACAATCAAATGCACAATCTTTATCGAATCCCCAGCTTTCTTGTCCAGACCCTAGGTAAACCCTAATACTGCCATCACTACCACCACCACCATCGTTACCATCACCATTCATCTTTTAGCACATACTAGATGCCAGGTACTGTGCCAAGCACTTTACATTATGATCTCGACATAATGATTTCAACAGTCTTATAAGGTTTGTTACCTTTCTTGTACAGATGAAGAAACCAAGGCTTAGCACATTACTAATAGGTGGTAAAGGTGGAATTTGGAGTTAGGTACACTGCCTTTAGAGCCTGCATATTTAACTACTGTGCTATATTATCTCTATATCTCCAGCTCATCACTGAGTTCAGGCATGAATAAACTATTATCTGAGACTATATTACTCTTGCTATACTTAAAATTATCACTCATAGCTTGAACTTTCTCTTATTATTTTCCCTTGTCTATTAGAGAGTAGCTTCCTCTACCTTTTGACTCTGTTTTGTTACCAAAGATTGCTTGAATCTTCCCTGGGTCTGAAGCCTCTTTTGAGCACAACAGTGGACATTCTGGAAAAAATCTGAGGCATGAATCTCTAGAGCCTCTTTATTCTTCCAAGCTTCTAGACCCTTTGGATGCATCCTTTTCACTTTTGATGGTCCTTGAGTCCCAGAATATTCTACATTCATGATTGCTCAGGGTATTTCAAGTTCGGGGGGTGGGTGTTACTTATATTGTGTTTTCTATTTTGTAGAACAATTTAAAGAAATAAAGCGTCTGAGAGATAGAAAGTGCCTACACAGTTGTTTTCCTAACCAGTTTATGATCTTGAAACTGGAATAAAGCACTGGTAGAATAATCTCTTTGAGAGTGTCTTACTTATCAGAGCCAGACACATTTGCAAATGCTCACACTTGACACACCTGTACTTCGGTTTAGTAATCTGAAATTAAATTTGTTCATCATTTTGGTTCTGAATCTTTCCCTAGGAGACAGAAAAAAAAAAATCATCGGTCTCCATGGCATCACATCTCATTTTTTTTTTAGCTTTTTATAGATTAAAACCCAATTTCCATCCTTCATGATGATTCAGGCTGTGTCTATACTACGCCAACACAACTGGTTAAAAAGGGAAAAGTTCAGTGTAATAATGGTGAAGTTGATGAAATTCTAAATAAAATAAAATTTCATCTATTTGGGAGTCTCTTAGAATTGAAACTTTCTAGATTCTTAGTATTTTAACTATTAGTATTAGGTACTTAAAAAATTCTAACCATTCTGTTTAGAAATCCTTCTAAATGTTTAACAGATTTATATTCAAAAACAGTGCACACTAGATATCTTGAAATATGCTCCAATATGAAACCCCTAGAAATACGAGGGTAAATATCCCAAAGGTCAAAAACTGAAGAGAAAGCTGGAACCATAAGTAAGCTGCCACTTACTGTCTAACTGTCCTAAGAACTTGAATTTAATGAATAAAGTGGATGAGAGAGAAGGTCTTGGGTCCATACAAGGTGGGAAGTAAGACTTGACATCTTCAAATAAAATCCAAATTTTTGAAAGATTACACTTTCAGTGAAGGACTACAATAGAAAATATCTGCCAAGAGATACGACATGGAATCTTGTTTTTTGTTTTGTTTTATTTTGTTTTCTGGCTCTGTATTTGAGAGGAAGGGAGGGGAAAAACTCTCTTTTGAGAGCTCATAACAACAGTACAGCCTTAGTGAAGATTTGGCATGCAAATTTATACTACTTGAACGGTCCTGAAGATCACAAGTAAAAAAATATCAGCATGTGTACATGCATACACACATAATAGGCCCAGTTTAATGTCCCTGAAAGAAATCAAAACAAACAATTTTCAGAGGGACTTTCAAACCAGGTCACATAAAATCCTTCCACATAATTCCTCCTCAGACATAAGTAAATAAAAGAAAATAATAAAAATACTCTTAAGACTTCCTGTTTAAAGACTGGCATGTGGACCAAGAGCATCAAAATCCCTAGGGAGCTTGTTAAAAACAAAGAATCTCAGGACTTTCCTTAGATCAATTGGGTCAAAACATGTGATTTTATAATATGTGCATATGATTCAAATATGTATTAAAGTTTGAGAAGTACTGCTCAAGGAAACAGGCCCCCTTAAGCAAGATCCTGAAAAAATAACCTGTTAGACTTTCAAAAATATTCAATAGAGGACTTTTGGGAGGCAGACTTATAAATAAATGCATTTAGAATAATTAAATTAAAAAATAGGCCAGAATATATGAAACAATGTTATAGTATTGAAAAAAGAAAAAACGTAGGGAGATCTATATCAAAGGAAACCACAGTTACATGGGCATTGGGAATAAACTCAATGTAAATATTAAACAGAAGATAAGCACAGCTGAAGAGAAAATTGGTGAACTGGAAGGTATATCAAGAAATGATTCAGAATGCAATACAAAGAGGCAAAACTTATAAAATAAGAAAGAAAGGTTAAGCAGCATGGAGAAGATCCATCAAATGTTTGAAAGGCATTCCAGAAGGAGACAATAGGAAAAGCATAGGGTAATAAATATTCACAGAGAAAATAACTAAGAACATTCCAGAATTATTTGAAGACTTGAGTCCTCAGATTACAGACTCAAATATACATTTGAAGCAGTATTTTTTAAAAAAGAAATTCACAAAATATTAGTCAAGAAACTACACAACTTCAAAAACAAAGAGAACATTTTAAAAACATCAAGAGAATAAAAAGGTTACCTACAGAGGAAGCCCAATTAATTATAGGAATAGAAAATTTCTCAGCAGAAACAAGTGAAATCAGAAAACTGGGACATCTCTCAAATGAAAGAAAAAATAACTCTCTACCTCATATTGTGTGTCATATAAACAACAATTCCCAAGATGACATAAAATAAAGACATTTTCAGACATCAAAACTTGAAATTACTTATTATTAGTAAATAACCTAAATGAACCTCAAATCTTGCTGTGAACCTTCTCTTGGACCAGAGCCAGTGACATGAGCATTACCTGGAAGGTGTCAGAAATGCAGCATCTCAGGTCCCACTTAGAACTTCTCAAACCTTAATGTGCCAGAAGTCACCTAGGAAACTTGTTAATATGCAAATTCTGATTCATTTGGTCTAGATCCTGAGGTTTTACATTTCTCCTAAGCTCTCAAGTGTTGATCCAATCTCCACATTTTGAGTAGCAAGACTGCTCAGGAAGAAGGATGTTGCACCCACCTGGAAAAAAATATTATCAAGAAGGTGAGGAAAGGAATTGGTAAACATGTGGGTAAATCTAGATAATGTTCATATAAAACATCAACAACCACAAATAATTGAATAGGTAAAGAAAGCAACTTGCAAATAAAGTACTGGAAAACAATGATATGTAAGATGGAAGTAAGATCATAATGGCTAAATATTTTAAGGTCTACATAATATGGGGGAAGTGATACTGATTTTTTACTTTATTAAGGAAAGAAAATTGGATCTATATTGGGGCACCTGGGTGGCTCAGTCATTAAGTGTCTGCCTTCGGCTCAGGTCATGATCCCAGCGTCCTGGGATCGAGCCCCACATTGGGCCCCCTGGTCAGCAGGGAGCCTGCTTCTCCCTCCCCCACTCCCCCTGCTTGTGTTCCCTCTCTCGCTGTGTCTCTCTCTGTCAAATAAATAAAATCTTAAAAAAAAAAAAAAGAAAATTGGATCTATATCTTCCTAAGCAGTAGATGGTAAATGTATATTTTATTTCCTTTTTATCACCAAGTACTACTCTGTCTCAGCCCACAATATTCTTTATATTAAATAATTTTCCTGTTCAGAAACTTCCTACCCTTATGTGCTTCTTTTGCTTCTCTTCTCATTACCCTCCATTTTTTTTTAAAGAAAGTATAGTCTAAGATAAATGTCTCCATTTTATTATTACCTACACACTCTTTAAATGCATGCCATCTGGCTTCTTCCTTTACCATCTTAAAAATCTCTTTCTTAAAATTCACCATTGACATCCTTGTTAGAAAATCCAGTGGCTCATTCTTTGTTGGGCTGTATCAATTTGTATAAAGTCTTGCTATTCAAAGTGTGGTCTGTGGACCTGCAGCATCCATATCACCTGGGAGCTTGGTAGAAATGCAGAATCTTTGGCCTCACCTCAGACCTACTGAATTAAATTCCGTGGTTTTCAACATACTCTGGTGATTCATATACACATTAATGTTTGAGAAGCACTGCTGTTAAAATATTTGACATTGTGGACCATCCATGGGTCCTTGAAATTCTCTCTTCTGTTGTCTTCTACTTTCCTTATTGACTTCCTTATTATAATAATATATCTTTTCATTATTTCTAGCTCTTTTCCTCCTTCCATTGCACAGATGCAGGTATTCTCCAAATTCTTTATCTTGGCCCTTAACCCCCACCTCCACCCTCATTTCTCTCTCCCTTTCTCTTGATAATCTATTCCAGTTAATGTCTTCCATTATCTTCCTAGATAGGTCCTTTGTTAATCTCAGAATCACATAGGCTGCTTGCTAAAAATAAAATTTCAGGGGCCCCTCACTGGAGGTCCTAAAACCAGCACGTCTAGTTTAGGACCAAGAATATGGCAGTTTCAAAAGCATCCCCTTCCCTGCCCCAAGTAATTCAGATGCAGCCAGCTCATACATTTTTATGCAGTCAGCTAGGAAATGGTTATGTAGATCTCTAATCTTGACTATATTATTAGTCATTGTAGGGCAACTAGAAATAAACCCCCAAATATCATTGGCTTAAAGCAAAAGTTTGTTTGCTTGCTAATATCATAGTCCATACTGAAGGTGTCTTGTCCCTGAATGTGAATCAAGGATATGGGCTCTTTGCTCATCTCATTACTTCAATTTCAGTCATTCAAAAGGCAGGGAAAGAGAAAGAAGTGGAATGAGGCACAAGTTTTAAGGACATGCCTGGAAATGGTGTGCCTCACTCCTGCCCCCATTCTGTTGTCAAACTGGTCACATGGCTACAAACACAATGCAAAGAAGACTAGGACATAAGATCTTCCTGTGTACATAGGAGGGGTAAGTGGAACGTTCCTTAATCTCTGGTCTCATGTTTCCAACTGCCCACAGGGTAACTTCTGAGACCAACTGCCCACAGGCTATCTTCTCTTGAGTATTTGACTAACATAACCATGTCACTATATTTTAAACAGAAGTAATCCCTGAATCTCCATGGCTCTTTACCAGATTGAGCTTCCTCTTAAATTTATTCCTTTTGTCAATGGTATCACCGTTCTACGCAGAGAGGCTTAAAGCCTGAACACCTTCCTTTATCTCCATCCACTCTTCCACATAACCGCATACAACCATTTGCCAAATCCTATTGATGTAGTTTTGAATTTAGGTGAGGTCTGGAGCTGATGGCCAAGAAAGAATTCTTGAGACGTCTTTGGTGTAAAAGGTGGTTTTATTAAAGCACGGGGACAGGCCTTGTGGGCAGAAAGACCTGCACGGGGGTTGTGAGGAGTGACTGATTCTATACTTCGGAGTTGGAGGTAAGGAAAAAGGGAGGTTTTCAAAAGAACTTTTGTATGCTAAAGAGGACCTGCAAGATACTGGAGGCCTTGCCAAGTTAAGGTTGTTTTTCCCTCTAGCAAAATATTAACATTAAGACAGTTGGGAGTTTCCTTCTGGAAGTTAAGTTATTGATAAGAATGTTTTTTTCATGTAAATCACTAAGACATTTGTAAACTGAGGGAGACTCAGGTCTTGCTGGACTGTGATTTTTATTAGTTAACATGTTTTTTCCCCTTTTCTTAGTTTTAGGACAGGCAGGAGTGCCTGAGGATGTCACACATATCCCAGCTCTGGGGGTGGGTGGGTTGCAGGGTGTCAGCTTGTGTTTGCCCTCAGCTTGCCTTCTGCTCCCTCACCATTACTGCTCCTGTTTCAAAAATATTTCTTCCAACCTCCCACTTGATCACATCCTCAGTGGCAATGCTCAATTCTGGTCTATGTTATGTGTTTCTTAAAATAGTCCCCTTTCCCACAATGCATTACACTTCAACCATCCCTACTCTTTTATATTCTTTTCCTCATTTGGCTCTATGTTTCTCATTGGCTAGGTGGCCCTCTACTGATCGCCTTTGCATGGTATTAATACTACCTAACAATTACAGAGCACTAATCACATGTCAAGTGCTGGGTAAGTATTTTGCATGAAGTGAATGCTGTTATCACCCTTTTCTTTGTGAATAGATAAAGAAGGCTCAAGGGTAAAGTAATTTTCACTGGTTGGCAAATGAAGACTAAGGATTTAAACCATGTAATGTAACTACTTCATAATATCTACTTCTTTACAATCTGCTTCATCCTCTTTTTGAACCTAACTGAAACCTGGATCCCTCCTGTGGACCCCACTTTTTAGGGAGTCCCATCTAACACTTTGTTTTTACTTATTAACACAGTCTGAGACACACATGGTCCAAAGTTAGGGTAAGTTTTCTCTTATCCTGAGACTTTCAATCTATTCTTATGAATTCTTGAAAACAAAATAAAACAAAAACCTTCTTTTCCTTTATGGACCAAATTATTCATCTATACTTCTCTCAAATTTTCTTTATGAACATTTATCAAGTTCTTTACTAATAAAATCCTTTACTTTGTTTTCATGGATGACTTACAGTCATCCAACTTTTAGTAGATCCTATGGTCCCAACTTTGAGTAGATGATGTTTGTATCAATGTAAATTTCATATTCAATAAAATGTTTTTTGTATTTCCTTAAATTTTAACTTCATTTACTTCACCTTTACTCTTTCAACAACTTCCTCACTCCCATGATTGACTTCTAGGTTTGACATATTCTTGCCTTAAATTCTAATATTTCAATTCATAGCTCTCCAACTTTGAATTCTCTCATTCTTACTATGTATGATCTTTAAATTTGAAGTGACTGCTGGTCCCATGACCTCCTGTATATTTTTCCAATTTATCAATATAAAAAAAAAAATCCTTGTTTTTATTGTTTTTATATTTGAATGGTATTGTGCGGCTGGAGAAAATCTACCATCAAGCTGATTGCCACAGTTTCATTCACTACCCTTCATAATTCCTTTTACTTATACATCAGTACTCTGTACACTGCTTCCATACAGCTTCAGTCTTCCATTTAAAGTTTATACTAAAGTTTTCAGGAATTCAGTAAAGTGGCAGGATATAAAAACAATGCACAGAAATCAGTGGCATTCTTATACACCAACAACAAGACAGAAGAAAGAGAAATTAAGGAGTCCATCCCATTTACAATTGCACCCAAAACCATAAGATACCTAGGAATAATCTAACCAAAGAGGCAAAGGATCTGTACTCAGAAAACTATAAAATACTCATGAAAGAAATTGAGAAAGACACAAAGAAATGGAAAAATATTCCATGCTCATGGATTGGAAGAACAAATATTGTGAAGATGTCAATGCTACCTAGAGCAATCTACACATTCAATGCAATCCCCATCAAAATACCATCCACTTTTTTCAAAGAAATGGAACAAATAATCCTAAAATTTGCATGGAACCAGAAAAGATCCCGAATAGCCAGAGGAATGTTGAAAAAGAAAAGCAAAGCTGGCGGCATCACAATTCTGGACTTCCAGCTCTATTACAAAGCTGTCATCATCAAGACAGTTTGGTACTGGCACAAAACAGACACATAGATCAATGGAATGGAATAGAGAGCCCAGTAATGGACCCTCAACTCTATGGTCAATTAATCTTTGACAAAGCAGGAAAGAATGTCCAATGGAAAAAAGACAGTCTCTTCAACAAATGGTGCTGGGAAAATTGGACAGCCACATGCAGAAGAATGAAACTGGACCATTTCCCTACACCACACACAAAAATAGAGCCAACATGATTGAAAGACCTAAATGTGAGAAAGGAGTCCATCAAAATCCTAAAGGAGAACACAGGCAGCAACCTCTTCGACCTCAGCCACAGCAACTTCTTCCTAGAAACATTGCCAAAGGCAAGGGAAGCAAGAGTAAAAATGAACTATTGGGACTTCATCAAGATAGAAAGCTTTTGCACAGCAAAAGAAACAGTCAACAAAACCAAAAGACAACCGACAGAATGGGAGAAGATATTTGCAAATGACATATCACATAAAGGGCTAGTATCCAAAATCTATAAAGAACTTCTTAAACTCAACACCCAAAGAACAAATGATCCAATCAAGAAGTGGGCAGAAGACATGAACAGACATTTTTCCAAAGAAGACATCCAAATGGCCAACAGACACATGAAAAAGTGCTCAACATCGCTCGGCATCAGGGAAATCCAAATCGAAACCTCAATGAGATGTCACCTCACACCAGTCAGAATGGCTAAAATTAACAAGTCAGGAAATGACAGATGTTGGCGGGGATGTGGAGAAAGGGGAACCCTCCTACACTGTTGGTGGGAATGCAAGCTGGTGCAACCACTCTGGAAAACAGTATGGAGGTTCTTCAAAAAGTTGAAAATAGAGCTACCCTACGATCCAGCAATTGCACTACTGGGTATTTACCCCAAAGATACAAATGTAGGGATCTGAAGGGGTACGTGCACCCCGATGTTTATAGAAGCAAAAATGTTATGCTATTTATTAGCAATGTCCACAATAGCCAAACTGTGGAAAGAGCCAAGATGTCCATCGGCAGATGAATGGATAAAGAAGATGTGGTATATATATACAATGGAATATTATGCAGCCATCAAAAGGAATGAGATCTTGCCATTTGCAACGACGTGGATGGAACTGGAGGGTATTATGCTGAGCGAAATAAGTCAGTCAGAGAAAGACATGTATCATATGACCTCATTGATATGAGGGATTCTTAATCTCAGGAAACAAACTGAGGGTTGCTAGAGTGGTGGGGGGTGGGAGGGATGGGGTGGCTGGGTGATAGACATTGGGGAGGGTATGTGCTATGGTGAGCGCTGTGAATTGTGCAAGACTGTTGAATCACAGATCTGTACCTCTGAAACGAATAATACAATATATGTTGAAAAAAAAAAGAAGAAGAAGAAGAAGATAGCAGGAGGGGAAGAGTGAAGGGGAGGGAAATCGGAGGGGGAGAAGAACCATGAGAGACGATGGACTCTGAAAAACAAACTGAGGGTTCTAGAGGGGAGGGGGTTGGGAGGATGGGTTAGCCTGGTGATGGGTATTAAAGAGGGCACGTTCTGCATGGAGCACTGGGTGTTATATACAAACAATGAATCATGGAACACTACATCAAAAACAAATGATGTAATGTATGGTGATTAACATAACAATAACAAATTTTAAAAAAAGTTGTATACCAAAGTTTTTTGTTCTATTCCATTTCTATTCACATCTACAACAATTTCCTTCTCTAACTCCTGTGTCTACAAATCTTCACCTGGTCTTTCTACCTAGTCACCAGCATGTCAATCCACACATCTGTTCTTTCTTTTTAAGAAGTAAACAAATAATCCTCCATCTGCATTGAATCCTTGTTCCTGTCTCTAGTCTCTTCTTCCATTACTTACCTGTTCCCTGGTACTAGTAAATCACACTATCTCTACTCCCTCATCTCTGACATAAAGCTTTATTCTATGGAGAACAAAAAGTCAACCTCATATGTAAAGAAGTAAGCTAATTCTATAGACATGCAATCATTCTTCATTCACTAAAAAAGGACCAGATATAAATACATGTCAAGGATTTTATTTAACATTAACTCATTATTAACCAACTTATTCATTATTAACTAATGGGTAACACAAATGGGATGTTGTGACTGATTTAAAGTACAGGCACATGTGTGCATGTGCCTTTGCACACACATAGGTATATAAAATTTCATAAAAGAAAGTTAAGATTGTTGAATCAGAGACAGCACTGGTTAATGCCGTACAGGGCATATAATACCTTCAGGGATTACCATTTCATTGGTCAGAAGTCACTCGCGTCTTTACTGGACAAAAATCTACGTCTTCCTCTCTGCCTGTACCAAATAAGCAGACAATAGAAAGTTAAGCCTAGCACTTCTCTGAAAGAATTCCCAGTAATCTCTTTTGCCTATTTTTAAGTTTTGGATTATTTTTTGATTATTTGGATTATTTTTCTAGCATTCCCCTTGCCCACCTAGCTCCTGCGATCATAAATAATCTTCAAAGCTTACTCTTCTGACCAAGAAAGGCTGGTTTTGCTACATATGGCCTGCAGCAAAAGTACAAACTAACCATATAACTCTCCTTGAATTTACAATGAAAATCTAGAAACTTAGAGTATTGAGTAAACACAACAGCCAGAGAGAATTTACTTCTGTTTGGAAAATTTCACAAGGAATCTCAATTAGACTTTTAAACAGACTCTCTCGTTTACTTCTCTCTCTCTTTTTTTTAAAGATGTTATTTATTTATTTATTTGACAGAGAGAGAAACAGCAAGAGAGGGAATACAAGCAGGGGGAGAGGGAGCAGGAGAGGGAGAAGCAGGCTTCCCGCGGAGCAGGGAGCCGAGTGGGGTTCCACAAGGTCCTGGGATCATCACCTGAGCTGAAGGCAGATGCTTAAGGACTGAACCATCCAGGCACCCCTCTCATTTACTTCTCTATCCTGAGGCTAGGAAACCTAGCCCAAGGCATTTGGTCCACCAAATTTCACTCACAGCACCTATGAATTTGGGTGGATTTCTCTCTTCTTACAGTCTGCAAATTCTTCTAAAGTTCCTAACCTTCCAGGAAGTGGCTCCTTTCCTACCTGTGAGCCAAGCCCAGGTCCGTGTTCTTGGGAAAATTTTATAGGCATTAGTTCCAAGTATAAAGTCAATCCTTGTTCCTAAATACTGGGCTTGTCAGACCTGATTAAATGAGACTCGTTCTCAAACAGGGCACTCCTGTGTGATCCTGATTGCACAATTCATTTGTCCAATTGTGACCTGGTACAAAGGAGGACAGATTTTTATGAAGCTCAGTAAAAGTATTTGTTCCTGAATTATGAGAAACAGTGAGATGTAACACCATTAAAAATGTTTTATTTCAGTTTACAAATGCTTACTAAATTGATACCCAGAGAATGATATGGAAGGAGAAAAGACCTTCTTATTCATCCATGAATATTAAAAAGTAATGATGGCTATTCTAAATGCTAAGGAAAAAACACAGACCTGTTTCAAGCACTCAAGACTGACTTATGGACCAACCAACCACCTGGCTAGAACCCTGCTAACAGGCATTCTTATAAAAGAAACTTTCGAGCCTCCTTATATTGCTGGAAACTCAGCTATGCTCCAGACTAGAGCTTCCTTACCTATGCTATGGATTTTTAATTTATTTTCTCTTATTTCATGTACATTGCTTTTTTTGGTTACAGTGTATGAAAAAAAATGTATCTTTGGGAAAACAATTACAGTTTCTTAATTTGAAAAAAAAAAGTAGTGCTGAACTATATCACATTTAAACAAGTAAGCTGTTCTTATAGTTCATTATGTTCTATGTAATATATTCATGTGCTGGATATTGGGGGTGAATGGTCTTTTTTCATGAAGTGTGTCTGCTTCTGGGCTAAAATGAACACTGGAAATCCTGACTCAGCCTACTGAAGCTTTCTGAAAATTGTCTAGGCAATGTTAGCTTAGAAACCTGTACCAAGAGCCTGTTCTTGGGTATATCATAAATTAGGATAATCTCTTTACAGGACTCAGACTCTCCCTTTGAAGACACAAATTTCCATAGTTTATAGTAGAGACTTCAGGCGAGCACCACAGGAAAATAAAAACCAATTTGATAATGAGATGAAAGGTTGTGGTTAATTTATTATGGTAACCAAAAATATAATGGTGCAGGTAAAATTCTACTGGAGTATATTACAAAACATTTTATAGAGAGTAGTCGACATTTTCCTTGAAGATAAGAATACATTATGAACAGAATATGGGAATTTAAGAAACAAAACAAACAAAGCATAGGGAAAAAAAGAGAGAGAGAGAGAGGAAAACTAAGAAACAAACTCTTAACTATAGAGAAAAAACGATGGCTACCAGAGGGGAGGCGGGTAAAGGGATGGGTTAAATAGGTGATGGGGATTAAGGAGTGCACTTGTGATGAACACCAGGTAATGTATGGAAGTGTTGAATCACTAAATTGTACACCTGAAACTAATATTATACTGTATGTTAACTGGAATTTAAATAAAAGTTTTTAAAAAGAATATTTATTATGAACAGAGAAAACATTGAAAAATATCTAGGGCTTTACCATAATACATACTATATATATATCAGATATATAAATCAGTCACATTTTAGCTACATTGGCTTAATCTAGAAAAGGCTGAACATCCCTTCTGATCTGACAGTTCTTCCTATGCAGTTTTTATAAAAGTGTTAATTAAGAAGTATGGAGCATATGAGACAGTCATAATTATTTCTAACATCTAACTTTTTATAAAATGAAGGAAAAAAATCACTGTGATTTTCCAGAGGCCCTCTAAGAAATCCTAAAGAGACTTTTAGGTATAAAAGATGTCCTGATTTTGTCCCCTAATTTTAGGGTCTGATCTTGAGAAAATAAAATTAAATGTGTTAATGCAGAAGATTTTGTCACTTGACTGTGATAGGCTCATGGGGGGGCCTGAGGAAAAAATAATTATTTATTTAATCAAAATAAAATGACATTAAACTATTTTAAAATTAATATAGTAAGGAAATGATTGTATAGAACTTTATCACAGGTAGGAATGTTTTAAAAAATAATTAAAGGCATGATAAAGTGAACACAAATCACAGGTAATTATGATAAGATATGGAATCTTTGTTATCTGGGCAGATTACACAGACAATAAAAAATTATCAAAAAAATTAACTCACAATGAATTAAAGACTTAAGTTTAAGACCTGACACCATAGAACTCCTAGAAGAAAACATAGGTACAAAGTTCCTTGACATGGGTCTTGGTAAAAATTTTTTGGATATGACACCCAAAGCAGATGCAACAAAGTACTAAAATACACAAGTGGGACTACATCAGACTAAAAAGCTGTGGAACAAAAGAAACTAATAACAAAGTGAAATGGTGAAATGAGAAAAAATATTTGCAAGCCATAAATCTGATAAGAAGATAATATCCAAAATATATAAAAAATGCCCACAACTCAATAGCAAACAAACAAGCAAGTAAACAAACAAAACCTCTTAAACAACCCAGTTTAAAAAAAAAATAAATAAATAAATGGACAAAGGACCTGAATAGACATTTCTCCAAAGAGGACATGTGAAAAGCCAACAGGTGCATGAAAAGATGCTCAACATTACAACTCATTATGGAAATGCAAATTAAAAGTACAATGAGATACTGCCTCACGCCTGATAGAATGGCTATCATCAAAAAGATAAGAGATAACAAATGCTGGCATGGGAGTGGAGGAAAGGGAACCCCTGTGCACTGTGGGTGAAATTGAAAATTGGTACAGCTGCTGGTATGATCCAGCAACTCCATTTCTGGGAATATATCCAAAGGAAACAAAAACACTATCTCGAAAAAATTGATACCTATTTGAACCACCATGTTCATGGCAGCATTATTTATAATAGCCAAGACATGGAAACAACCTAAGGGTCCATTGGTGGATGAATGGATAAAGAAGTTGTCAGATATATATATATATCACACACACTGGAATATTATAAAAAACAAGGACATTCTGCCATTTGTGACAACATGGATGGACCTCAAAGGCATTATGCTAAGTGAAATAAGTCAGAGAAAAATACTGTATGGTATTTCATTACATGGAATCTAAAACAATCTAAAAACAAACAAACAAACAGAAAACATCATAGATAAAAGACTTGTGATTACCAAAGGCAGAGGGTAGAAGGAGGGCAATTGGAGGAAGGTAGTCAAGAGGTGCAAACTTGTAGTTATAAGATAAGTACTAGGGATGTAATGGTGACTATGAGTAACACTGCTATGTGACATGTAGGAAACATGTTAAGAGAGTAAATCTTGGGGTGCCTGGGTGGTTCAGTCGGTTAGGCATCTGACTCTTGATTTCAGCTCAGGTCATGATCTCAAGGTCATGAGACTGAGCCCCATTTCAGGCTTTGTGCTCAGCATGGAGTCTGCCTGAGAGTCTCTCTCTCCCTCTCCCTCTTTCTGGCAAATAAATAAATAAATAAATAAATAAATAAATAAATAAAATCTTTAAAGAGAGAGAGAGTAAATCCTAAGAGTTCTTATCACAAAGCAGTATTTTTCTCCTTTTTTTCTTTTCTTCTTCCTTCCTTTTTTCTTATATCTACATGAGAAGATGGATGGTAGCTGAACCTGTTGTGGTCATCACAGTATATGTAAACCAAACCATCACGCTGTATGCCTTAAACTTATGCAGTGATACAGGTCAATTAATCCTTAGTAAACCTAGAGAAGTAAATCCAACTTATTACACCACCTTGTTAAGAGCTCTAAGAACAATTTATCATTTTAACTGAGTAAAATAGTTTGAATTTTTTTTTAAAGATTTTATTTATTTATTTGACAGAGAGAGAGACAGTGAGAGCAGGAACACAAGCAGGGGGAGTGGGAGAGGGAGAGCAGGCTTCCCACCGAGCAAGGAACCTGATGCGGGGCTCAATCCCAAGACCCTGGGATCATGACCTGAGCCGAAGGCAGATGCTTAACGACTGAGCCACCCAGCCACTAAAATAGTTTGAATTTTGCTTTAATATACTTATTTGGCAATGAAGATTTCACCAGCTTTTTCTCATCTTTTAAATAAACTCATTAAATGAAACCAATTTTGGCAAAATTTTAACACATTTTTTAAAAGATTTATTTATTTATTTTAGAGAGAGAGTGTGTGCACAAGCTATGGGAGAAGGAGAGAGAGAACCTCAAAGCAGATTCCCTGCTGAGTGCAGAGCCCAATGCAGGGCTCGATCTCACAATCTTGAGATCATGACCTGAGTAGAAATCAAGAGTTGGACAATTAACAGACTGAGCCACTCACGCACCCCTTAACACATTTTTATTCTTCCTTTTCAGGCTCAGTATTTGTAAGTATTAAAAATCAAAGCAAATAAAAATTCCCTTTCTGCAAACTTTTTCCAACTTTCTATATCCATTCATATTTTTTTCCTCACTATCGTTTTTCATGTTCTGGAACAATCAGGCACTTAAAGAGAAAACTATTCCTTTTACCTTGACAAACTCACTCATTCAATGACCTTGCTTATGCATTCATATTTCTCTTCTACCATTGCTCCGGTGTCATGTAATTTCATGTTCTGAAATATATTAATTGTAACTTTAAACCAAAGCAACTAATTTCTACTTCACAGAGAAAACGGAGAGGTAGATAATTACTAGTCTATGGTGGTGTTTGATGGGATGTGATGAGATATTTCCAGCAATAGGAACATGACAAATAACGTGACTGGGGTAGGGATGTGTTTGATGTCTTCAGGGAATGGCAAGAAACGTGTTGTACATAATGTAACAAATAGGCATGAGGGAGATTTGAGAGCAGGCATAGAATTAAGGGGGGAAGGGTCACTGATGCCAGGAAGCTCTTTCACAAACCTGCTAGAAATCTATAGACACAGATTTCTATTCTACTTCTATATACAGATCTGTTATTGAAGATTAAAATGAGGGTCTATATCTGCATCCAATAGGCAGGCGGGCTTCACTAAGCCTTTCTTTCTTTTTCTTAAAGAAAAGAACTGAAATTATTTGTTGTAACTTAGGAACATAAACATGGCCAAAGTCTGCTGGTTGGATTGGTGTGCATAAAATGAAGAGCCAGAGATGTTAGTTATATGAAAAGAGCATCAGGTGGGGAGTGCAGAGACAAAAATTTAAACCTCAGACACACAATTTACTAGCTGTGTGATCTTGGGCAAATATTTGATCTGAAGTTTTTCAAACGGTGGGATGCAACCTATCAATTTGGTTGGTTGTGATAAGCATTTTAAAAATGGAATAGAATACTATAATATGCAATAGATATAGAATGGGAGAGTGCTTTGTAAGGATAAGTACTGTCTCCTGAAATTTTGTTTCATATATATTATACAATATATAGCCATATAAGTGACTACCATGTTACAAAGCAAAATTCATTTCTTACCCTGGGTTTTCTTTTAAAAAGTTTCCTTTTGAGGTGCTCGGGTGGCTCAGTCAGTTGAGTGTCCAACTTTTGCTTTCAGCTTAGGTCATGATCTCATGGATCTGGAGATCCAGCCCCGCATTGGACTCTGCACTCAGCAGGGTTCAGCTTGAGATTCTCTCTCTCCCTCTCCCCCCTTCCCTTCCCCCTGCTCTCTCTCTCAGATAAGGAAATAAATCTTTAAAAAAAATAAAAAATTTCCTTTTACTGTTTGTATTTTCATTAGTGAAATAGAGAAAGTAAAATGTCTGCTTGGATTATTCCACCATGTGGTATTGAAAAGAAAGAGGATAACTAAAGAGGATATGCATAACAGCATTATATAAACAGCACAACACAAATGAATAAGGGGTGATTACTGTTATTATTATTTATACCACTACTACTATTCCAACTAGGATATAATGAACTTTCAAATTTCCATGCTCATGCTTCAGAGGGAAAAAAAGGAGTGAATGACTGTGAGACCTTAATTGCTTGTTGTTTTGTTTTCTTATATCTTCCCTAAATCCCAACCAAGATTCTACTGTGGTATCATGTGGAATATTTAAAATAAAGATGATTCTGATATTAGGGACATGGGTGACACACACATAAGTCATTGAAGAAGGGATTTATTTTAAGGGTAATTATTTACATGCTTTAATAAGTTCTTATCCTAAATTGTAATTGTATAATCACAACTCTGCTTTGTCCCTTCAACTGTGAACCTCTTAATTCACCTCTGCATTCCAAGCAGCTAACACAATGTCTTACACAGAGTACGTACGCAATTCATTTTTATTCATACAGTATTCAGAGTGAGTTTTTAAATATTTGATCATTCCCATCCTTGCCTGAAATACTCCAAATGTTTCCCAATGGGAATTGGAATAAAACCTTGAATTACAAGGTCCTACCATCATGATCCAGCTCCTGCCTACTGTCTGACCCTGTGTTCTATGGATTTTCACATTGCCCACCATGACCAGTCATACTGGCCTTCACACTCTCTCTCACACTTGATGTACCTGTTCCTTCTTGAGCCATGGCACTACTTGCCCCTTTTGCTCAACAACCCCCACATTACATTACTCACTCTTCTGCTCTTGCACCTAGAATATTTAGCAGATGTGATCACTTCAACGGCTTTATTCACTACTCACTCATTAGTGAAAAAATAAATTATCTGTGGAAATTGCCTGTGGCTAAGTCACTTATAAACTGTCACATGCTTTACAGGCTCTTTATGCAAAATCACCTTAAATAAACCAAAGGAAATGTTCATAAGAAGATATTTTATAACCTTTACATGGTTTTTTTTTTTTTTTTTTGGTCATCCTACATTCTCTTTGACTTGGTCTTATTCCTATAATCTTATTCTTTAAGTGCACTTTTATCAGTAATATTCTGCCCTCATACTTGTTTTTGGATAACTTTGCAAAATAATTTCTTCTTCATCTTGGATAGCCTCACAGAATAATAGAATGGTAAGGTGCTTAGTAATCCTAGTGCTTGTTAATTGTTGGTAGTCACAGACATTGATGTACCCAATAATTTCAGTGCAGTTCACTATAGAAATCCATGCATAAACCCACTAGAAATCCGTGAGTCAAACACTACAAAATTTTGTTTAAGTCCAACATCCTGAATTTATAAATGAATAAAATGAATCTCAGAGAAATGAAGAACATGCCGAAAAACAGGCAACTAAACAGCGTGTCTGACTTGTAAATCTTCAGATACCGCATCACACAGTGCTACTTTGTAACCAGTTTGCCATTGGTCTAGAATCAAATCTGGGGTTCTTTTGTGCCAAATGGGAATTCTACCACTAATACATTGATGATAAATAGATTTTTTAATCAATATATTGGTGTGTTGACATACACCAGGATATATATCAGGATATCAATATATCAGAATTTATTCATTTGTTTCTGATAAGAGCAGAATTATATTTTATTTATCTATTAAATCCTCATTCTCACTGAAACTTCTTAAGATCTGTAAAGTAAGAATTTCCCCATGTTCCTTGAAGACTACCCACTTATTTTACCTGAGCTATTTATGATATTGTAACAAAAAATGGTTTGAGTTTATACAGAAATTTTCCTTTAAAAAGCCTATTAAAGTTAGTCATAGTTTGGATCTTCTGGGAGTCAAGTTTCCTAAGACAAGGTTTTGAGTAAAAGTGTTTTATCTGAGAGGTGTTCCTAGCAAACACTGGTGGGAGGAGACAGTGAGAAAGAGAAAGAAAGGAAACTAATCAAGGATATGTTATTAAGCTTGTTATCACTATAGGCATGTGAGTTCAGTCCTGCTGGAGAAAGAGAAAGAAAGGAAACTAATCAAGGATATGTTATTAAGCTTGTTATCACTATAGGCATGTGAGTTCAGTCCTGCTGGAGAACTCCAGGAGACTGGGTTAGAATACCTCAGAACTGGCCTCCCAGGGAAAGAGGGAGCTATGGGTATTTATCCAATAACTTTTGTCATTGTTTGAAGTCTCATTCTGGAGACATTCTTTCTCTGGCACTCCCAGCTTGCTTGATGTGCAAGCTGAATATAACCTTTGAGCAGAAAATCTCAGGTGTTTACAGTGACAGTAAGGTGAATGCTGAAGTTATATGGGGATAGCATTGACAATGTCTGTTATATTTTATATCTCATAGCCATGTGATATATGTCATGATCACTAATATTTATGTGACTAGTACAAACAAAGCTGCTCCATTGTACAGACTTAATACAATATTAAATCAGTCACCTCCAAACACAAAATAATTAGAAATCCATTTAAATCTCTACTAAGTTTCTGGTTCCAGGTAAGATGGAGTAAGTACATAACACTTTGTTTCTTACAGTTACTATAGACACACACCTTGAACAGATTATATGGAGCAGCTCTCTGAAAACTATGAAAAGTCAGTAGAAGGTAAATTGGGGGAGGGAGGACAAGAGTTCAATGTACCATTGAGCCTATAGTGCATTTATGAACATTTTTCTTTTTTTTTTTGTTTTTTTTTTTTAAAGATTTTACTTATTTGACAGAGAGAGAGAGAGACAGCGAGAGCAGGAACACCAGCAGGGGGAGTGGGAGAGGGAGAAGCAGGCCCCCCGCTGAGCAGGGAGCCCGATGCGGGGCACGATCCCAGGACCCCAGGATCATGACCTGAGCCGAAGGCAGACACTATTGACTTAGCCACCCAGGCGCCCCAATGAACATTTTTCTTAACAATCCTCCAACCTGAATGAAACTGGGCATGAAAACCAGAGTGGGATTGGTACAGACAGAGAAGCTAGAGCAGATGCCCTCCAGGTCTTCCTCCAGGAAGGAGAATTGACTGTGAGAGAGTACAGAAATCACTCTCTGTTTTTATTTCTGCTTTTCTTCATTCTTTTACATTTCAGTCCTGAAGCAATCCAATATCTTCATAACAGTGAAGGCCAGCAAGAACCAAAATTCTAGGAGAAGGAATTTTTCTCTTTGATTAGTAGACTGTGATCCCAAGAGGGTGGAGGCAATAAACAAAAACAAAGTAGAGAGGATGAAAGTAGAGATCACGGATAGGTTAAAGTTCAGGAGAGTGACCCTATAAAACTGTTTGTGAACTGTTTGGGATAACCATGACTTGTTTTCATAGAACTTACCCTAGTCATAGGGCACTCTGAGAACTGAGCCAACAGCAGGCCACAACAGACATGAGACATATCCAAAGAGAATTCTGAAGACTTTGAAGACCAAATTCACTTTGGAACCACAGCCTATATATAGAAGGTGGGTTAGAATTTTCAGCTTGAATCTAACAAAATTAATTTCCTACTAAAACAAAAATATCAACATTTTCCATAGAATTGGAAAGAGATGCAGGGTCTTATTACATACTACTCAAAATTAGTAGCATATAATTCAAAATAACTCAGCATATTCCAATTAGGAAAATCTAACTCACATGGGAAAAGATAACTGACAGGTGCAGATATAATTAAGATAACACGGATATTGGAAGTATCTGACAAATTTTTTAAACTAGTGTACAAATGCTCTAATAAACAAACACAAACACTCTGAAACAAATAGAAATATAAAGACTTAGTGAAGGAATAGAAGATATAAAGAAGAACTAAGTGGAAATTTTAGAACTGGAAAATTCACAGTAACTAAAATTAAAACAACAACAACACAACACAACTCAGTGGATGCGTTTGATGGCAGTTTGGAAATGACAAAAGGAAGAGTCAATGAATTTGAAAATAAACCAATAAGAAATATCCAATCTTAACATCAGAGAGAAAAAGAATTGAGAAAATGTAGGACAATAACAAGGATTCTAGTATCCATGTCATCAGCTTATCAGAAAGAGATGAGAAAGAAAGCAATGCCAGAAAAAATATATTTAAAGAAATAATAGCTGAAAACTTCTCATTTTGACAAGAATAAGCCCACAGTTTCAAGAAGCTGAGTTACCCCCCAAAAGGATAAACTTAAAGAAAGAAACTCATGCTCACATCCATCATAATTAAGCTATTGAAGACTAACGGCAAAAACAAAATCTTGAAAGAATTTAGAGCAAAACAGTGCATTATCTATGAGGAACCAATGATTCAATTCCTGCAGACTTCTCATCAGATACCATAAAGACCAAAAAGAAATAGCATAACTTTTTTATTGTTATGTTAATCACCATACATTACATCATTAGTTTTTGATGTAGTGTTCCATGATTCACTGTTTGTGCATAACACCCAGTGCTCCATGCAGAACGTGCCCTCTTTAATACCCATCACCAGGCTAACACATCCTCCCACCCCCCACCCCTCTAGAACCCTCAGTTTGTTTTTCAGAGTCCATTGTCTCTCATGGTTCCTCTCCCCCTCCGATTTCTCCCCTTCATTCTTCCCCTCCTACTATCTTCTTCTTCTTCTTTTTTTTTTCTTAACATATATTGCATTATTTGTTTCAGAGGTACAGATCTGTGATTCAACAGTCTTGCACAATTCACAGCGCTCACCATAGCACATACTCTCCCCAATGTCTATCACCCAGCCACCCCATCCCTCCCACCCCACCCCCCACTCCAGCAACCCTCAGTTTGTTTCCTGAGATTAAGAATCCCTCATATCAGCGAGGTCATATGATACATGTCTTTGTCTGATTGACTTATTTCGCTGAGCATAACACCCTCCAGTTCCATCCACGTCATTGCAAATGGCAAGATCTCATTCCTTTTGATGGCTGCATAATATTCCATTGTATATATATACCACATCTTCTTTATCCATTCATCTGCCGATGGACATCTTGGCTCTTTCCACAGTTTGGCTATTGTGGACATTGCTAATAAATAGCATAACATTTTTAAATGATGAAAGAAAATAACCCTGAATCTTTATTCAGCAAAAATATCCTTTAATAATGGTGAAATAAAGGCATTCTCAGATGAAGGAAAACTAAGAGATACACTGTCTATTCTAAAATACTTGCTAAATTAAGTTCTATAGACTAAAGGGAAATGATACCAGACAGAAATTTGGAACATCGGGAACAAAGGAAGAGCAACAGACATGGTAAATAAATATCTGGGTAAAAAGGATAGACTACGCTTATCTTCTTGAGTTCTTTAAAATAGGTTTAATAGTTGAAAACAAAATTGTAACAATGTCTGATGGGGCTTTTGAACTATGTGGAGGTAACATATTACAACCATACCACAAAACCTTTAAGATAGTAATGTTTCCATATTCAGCTTGAAGTGGTAGAATTTTGATTATAAGCACACAGACAGAAGTTAAGTATGTATGTTGTAATCCCTCAGATAATCACTAAAATAACCCTACAAAATGGTATAATCAAAATCTCAGTAGATACATTAAAGGAATACAAAAAATGGGGAGGATTCAAATAACCTAATAGAAAGTAAGAAAGAGCAAACAAGGAAGGAGGGAAACAGGGAAGAAACAGAAAACAATTTAAAATGGTAGACTTAACTCTAAGCCTATCAACAACTGCATTAAATGTAAATGTCTAAATACAGCATTTGAAAGACAGAACCTGTTAGAATGGGTTTACAAATATGACACAGTTTTATGCTGTCTATAAGAGACTTTCTTCAAATGTCAGAAAAATGTTATTATGATCATGCTCATATCAAAACTGAATTACACAAGGCCCCATAATGAATTCTCCTTATCTCATCCTTCCATACATATTTCTCACTGCTCCACATTGAACTTCCTCAAATATTATTTTTGTTATACAGTTTTCTGTTGCTTATGATAGAGCCAGGCACATAATAAGTTCTCAATATATTCCCATTAAATGAGAAAATTAATCTTAAACTTCACTGACTACAAAGTGCCTGCACAGCATTTGCTAATTTTCTTAAATCAAAGTGGCTTAATTCAGGTAGAACTCTAGGTCAGAATATGTTCCAACCATCTCACACTTTTCCATAATGGTCTATCCTACTATGCACATTTAAAAATGAAATGTATCATAACTAATAAATATAATAAAATACAAATGATGTATATCACATTATACTACATAATAAAATAGACTAATGCATTTTCAATGATTTTTTATCAAGCATGCCTAACAAAATAATTATTTGAATTAAGATGCCTCACCATAATAAATGAACCAAAACTGACCAATCCTTTACACATATCTGGCTTCTTAATTGAGGTTTTGCTTAATAACAATATTGATCTCAATCTAACATGAGATCATTTTCTATTTGACAGATACATGCTACATGGTTTTCATTCATTTCCTCATTGAATGAACTAACTCTACAGGGTCAGTGTAGAGTGACAGAAAACGGATAAGCTTTAAATCAGAATACCTGAATTTGAGGTTCAAATACTTTATTTACAAATCTCTTCAACTCTTTGAGTCTTTGTCTCGTTAGATGAAAAATGGCAATGATAATACCAACCCCATTACGTCCCAAGGTTATTCTCAAGGTCAGACTGCACAGATGCGTAGCACTTCATAATCTTCATAATCTTGGAGAGATTTCACATATATTATCTATTTCCGGTTTAATGCTTTTTCTACTCTATTAAGTAGTCATCTTCATTTAAGAGAGAGGGCTTTTAGGTAATGTGATTTAAGCTTATCCATGTAGGTATTAAAACAATGGTTCTTTTACACCCAAATTGTTCTTATCTTCATCAATATAATCTCTTCAAAGAAAATTGTCCTCTAATCCTTCTGTGAACACTTTCTTATACACATTAAGAAGTCAGTACAGTCCTGATGCCAGGATAAACAACAGAGAGTCAAAGGCAACCATGTGAGGTAACATGTCAAGTCATTCGGACAAATAAACCATTCTATAGGGAAATGAATCCACATGCTACATCTAAATGAGGTCTAACTTGAATTCCACCCAAAAAAAAGTAATTTTGCCTGAAGAGGGCAACTTCACTAGAAGACTCACTCCCTGTATTAGTTTGCTAGTGTTTCCATAACAAATTACTCCAGACTGGGTGGCTTAAAGAAGAGAAATTCATTTTCCCACAGTTCTGGAGGTTGGAAGTTGGAGATCAAGGTGTTGGAGGGTTGCTTTCCTCCAAGGCCTGTCTCATTGGCTTGTAGATGGCCACCCTCTGTGTTCTCACATGGTCCTCCCTTGGTCTGTGTTTTCTGTGTCCTAATCCCTTCTTCTTATAAGGACAGCAGCCATATTTGATTAGCGCTCATCCCAATGATCTTATTTCTTTAAACACCTTGTAGCCATATATATGGCCACATTCAGACATACTGAGGGTAGGACTTCATCATATGAATTGGGGGTGGGGGGGTGCACAATTCAGCCCATAACAGCCGTCCTTAAGGGGCCTTACCCATTTTCATGAATCAAGAACTTAAAATGCCTTCTTCCCCGACGACATGAGGAGGTCCCTGACTCACTCAACATGTGCTATTGAACATGAGATGATACATTGGATTATAAATACAGCTTGAGTTGTGCAGATGCAAAAGACATGTGCAGCTGAACAGTCATCTCAAGAAACCAAAGTGAACAGCACATGCTCCTTTCAGGATTTATCAGTTTGAAAACAAGTGGAAATTATGTTTGATGAGAACTTGGAGCAAACTCATTCTCTGCTGAACTGGAGCCTATTCTTGGCAATGCCCGGAGAGAAGGAGAAGCTGGATCTATTACTGGGACGTTCACCCAACAAGCATTCATGTCAATTACACTCAATGGGATTGAAGCCACATCTGAAGTCTCTCCACAGAGGGTAAACCACAGTGTGGCGGCTAGGCACAGTGACCCTGGTCACTGCACCTTCCACTTAAAAGCAGCAGTGCCTCTCCACACCTTCCTCTGTTATTTACGGTCACCAAGAGGGGCATATTCGCTTTTGCAGATTATCCTGTTGCAGTCTCTTTCCTGCCTTACTGATATTTTATTGGGGGGAAAAACAAATCAAGCTTCAAGATCTTCCTCTCTTGGGCCATCCAAAGCAACAATTTCTATCATCGTGTAGTTTCCAAACAGCAGCGGATCAGAGAACTTTATTCTGCACCCTAAGAACAAAACACGTTTCACTGTGTCTCATTAATTTTTTTCTTTTCTTCTCTCTCTCTCTCTCTCGCGCACGCACACGCGCTTTCTCTCTCTCTTTTAATTTCAAAGAAAAGATGGAGGCAAAGAGAGGATCAGGCTTCAGGCTTTGGGCTAAGCAAAAATGATTCAGCATAGTAAATAAATCAAACTGAATCTAATAAACCTCTTTTTGGCTACAACTAAACAAGTTTTGCAAACTGATGGTTGTGTCCCCAAATTTGCTGAGAAATTGCATAACACATCAGGTAGGCCAAAAAAGCACTAATAAATCAATCTTTACTAAACATAAAATGGGGCTTGGCAAAGTTGAAGAAGAAAAGGAAGAAGCTGAAACGTGTGCACGAAATTTCCACATTAAAAACTCATCGCTCTTGCCTGGGTCCTGATGCAATTTGAAAGGAAACAGACAATTCTATAATTTTAGTAAAAATATTTATGGTACGGTATACAAGTTCACCAAAACATTCTCTCCCAAGTTCTTTAAAAAAATCAGCATTCCTTAGCCCAGCAAAGGGGCTGCTTAAATAAATTTATTTTTAGTACATTTCAGAACATTCTGGATTCTGACTAAAAAAAACATAAAGTGCTTCCACCCTTCCCCCTCCCCACCTCCATCAAAGAAATCTTTGGCCAGATGCCCTGTGGCCCTGCCTACTTCTTTATACCACACTTTAGAGGGAGAGCATGTGCTTTGACATACAGTGCCCTTAGAATCAAGGTCAGTTGGTCAACATTTCAAAGGCAAGGTCAAAAATCAGGTTGCAGCTCCAGGAGAAAAAGTAAGGAATTTAAACCAAAAACAGTGGTTTTTAAATTCTGGCCATGAGAAACCTATATAAGCTCTAAGAATGCAGTATTTAGGACAAAAAAAATACATATCAACTTATATGAAGAATATATAAGATAAATACATAAAGGAATTACTATTTGTATCATACTAGGTTATTGTAAGGTTGAATAGAAGGGGAAAAGACATATAAAGTTTGAATAATTTATCTATTCATTCATTTTCACATTCAGGAAACCTTTATGGAGAGTCTGTTTTGTGCCAGGTCGGGTTGCAATGATCAAGCTAAAGTCTCTGACCTTAAGGAACGCAGAATATGGTGAGGGAGCCAGATGCGCCGTGCACCTGGTGTTGGTCAATCAGTGTAAATGTTGGGATAGATGGATGCACAGAGGTGAGATGAGAAAAGTAAGGAGGACAAATTCAGGTCAGCCAGGCAAACTTTAACACTATAAGAAAAGTTTTTTTATTTTTAATCATTAAAAATTGAAAAAGATTTTTATCGAACAAAGGGGACATGAAAATTAATAGGTCTCTTTGGGCCTTCTCTTATAAGTCTCACATTTGCATACCTCTCCATGAGGACATTCCTGGTCAGTCTGCAGAAGCAAGAAGAATGTAATTGTATGTTTACAACAATGGCTGAGATGGCCCCCACTTATTGCAACTCCCGGGATCAGCATCCTTGTGTATCCACTTCCCTTGAAATATGAGCAAAAACTGTGACTGCATTAACTAACAGAACATGGAAAAAGGGTGATGAAATGTCACTTCCCTAATTACATTATAGGAGATGATAACCCGTCTTATTGGAAGACTCTCCCCACTTGTAGCATTGATAAAGCAGACTGCTATGTTGTAAACTTCTCTACACAAAGGACCATATAACAGGGAAGTGATTGTAGCTTCTGGCTAATAATCTACAAGAAACCGAGGCCCCAGTCTAATAGGCCCCAAGGAACTTAATTCTGCCAGCAATCACGTGTGCATAGAAGTGGATCCTTCCCCAGCTGAACCTTGAGATAAGACTGCAGCCCCGTCCAGCACTTTGACTGCAGCTTTTGAGATCCTGAAGCAGAAGTCCCAACTAAGCTCTGCAGGAACTCCTAATCCACAGAAACAGTGACATAATAAATATGTGTTGTTTTAAGTTGCTACGTTTGTGATGATCTGCAATGCAACATGAAATAACTAATACTGTACATAATATAAAAAAGAGGGAGGGATGCCTGGGTGGCACAGTTGGTTAAGCATCCAACTCTTGGTTTTGGCTCATGTCATGATTTCAGGGTCACGAGATCAAGCGCCATATTGGGTTTTGTGCTCTGTGTGGAATCTGCTTAAATTTCTCTATCCCTCCGCCCATCCTCTCCATGTTCTCTCTCTCTCTCTCTCTTTCTCTGTCTTTCTCAAATAAATAAATAAATCTTAAAAAAAAAAGAGGGAAACTAAATACATAGATTCCTCCCTTATAGAAGTGACTCAACTCACTAAAAATGATTTTAAGTACAATTTTTTCAGGCAGATGAATATACCATAAAGGGTGTATGCATGTCCCTACCCTTAGTGCCTTCATTGAGAAAGATTTCACTCAGATTTTTCGAAGCAAACACATTCTGACTTCAGAGTATACATATTATCCATTTTCTACCTGACTCTTAGTCATCTGAAGATGGTAATAGATGTCCTTAACTCCTAATCTCCTCTGGAACAATACATTTCCAAAGTCAAAGCTGAGCTTTTCTCTAGAGATACCTGAGAAATGCAAAAGAATCTTGCAGTTGAAGCAAGTTATAACTTTAAATTCCATGAATCCTACAGGTTCTGGACTCCCTTGTTTTTGAGATATCAAACTCAGATGGTTATATAAAGGTGAAACTCTAGACCAGTCGCTGGCACACCTGTTCTGTAAAAGGTGAGATAGTAAATATTTCAGGCATTGTGGGCCATTTGGTACCCGTTGCTGCTACTCAAGTCCGCGGATGCAGCAGAAAAGCAGCCACAGACAATCTATAAACAAATGAACAGGACACTGTACTGATAAACAATGCATCTATCTACATTGATATTTGAATTTCACATAATTTTTACATATTAAGAAATACTCTTTTTTGGTTTTTAAAAATTATTTTATTTTTCAAAAAGATTTATTTATTTGAGAGAGATCGCACATGAATGGGGGGGCAGAGGGAGAGGGTGCAAGGAAATCCTGAAGCAGACTCCCTGCTGAGTGCCGAGCCCAACATGGGGCTCAATCCCAGGACACTGAGATCATGACCTGAGCCAAAAATCAAGGGTCAGCTGCCTAACTGACTGAGCCACCTAGTGCCCCTAAAAATTATTTTAAAAAGTAAAAACATTTTTGCTCATAAGACATACAAAAACAGCAGGTGGACCAGAGTTGGCCTGTGGGTCATAGTTTCTGAACACTTCCTCAAAATTATGAATTCCCATGTTTGGTGTGTGGCAATCCCTGCGACTTTTGTGATTAATATTTTCAAAATTTAATTAAATTTATTAAAGAATTTGCATGTAAGAAATAAGAGGTGCTGGAAGATTCAAGGAGGTAAGGGGATACAAAGGGGAGGAACCAAAGAGTCCATGGCGCCCTTAGAAGACACTTGTGGGACCCTGTGCTCTAAAAATGAATGGATTTACCACTTTATTTTGTCTTTCTTGAAAGTGAAGGGAAACAATAGATTTCATGTAAAATCTGTGTCATTATGGTCAGGTTGCCAGGGTGGGGACTGACTGATTTCCATTTTACTGTATTTTTTTTTCCCAGAGGTGCAGAACATTCTCCTAGTTCCCTTAAGGATTAAGGTGGGGTTTGGGAATGAAGTGATAGACACACTTATGAGCAGGTCACATGGATTAGTTGTACTCCTTGTGCCCCAGAATTTGGGTTCTCAACCATGTTTTCCCCCAATATGTTCCACTCTGCTGGCCAGTTAATCAGACGGAGCAGGAGACAAGTATGGGCTGGCATGAGATGGAACAGCCTTAAAAGGGCAGTGCTACTCTAATGCTCAAAAGCTGCAGCCTTTTAAAAATGCGAAACTTGTTCTAATACGTGTGAAAAGACCTGTTCACCTTGGAAAAATATCACCAGCCATTGAGTAAATATTGCTTCCATGTTTCTTCCTGAGTCTCAAATCATATCTGTAGCCTTAAGCTTTGTCTCACATAAGCAAAAGGAAGGGTGGGGGAGGCTGGTAAAGAAGGGGACAGCCCTTAATGAAGGACCTTGGATAAAGGAACCATCTTGTTTCTAGTCTCCTTCCAGCTGCAAGAATGTAGCTGCTGCCCTTTTACTACAAGAACCCCCTGCCCCAAGCAATTTTCCTATTTTTAACCTGCCTAAGTCTCAGTCAGTGCTTTCTGAGTGTTCATCAATAGGTATGCTCCTCGCTCATTTGTGAAGAATCATCTCTAATGCCCTCCACTCTAGGTACCCATCAATAAGAGGCAGATCTTGAACTCCCTCCCCCCAAATTGAAATATTTAAAATAGTTGTCAAACAGGGGTACCTGGGTGGCTCAGTCTGTTAAATGGCTGACTCTTGACTTCAGCTCAGGTCATGATCTCAGGGTTCTGAGACTGAGCCCTGCATTGGGTTCTGCACACTCAGCAGAGTCTACTTGAGATTCTCTCTCTCCCTCTCTCTGCCCCTTCCCCAACTCATGCTCTTTCTCTCTCTCTCTCTCTCTCAAATAAATAAGTAACTTTTAAAAAATAAAATAGAATAGCTGTCAAACAGACTCTGATGCCTCTTCTCAGAGCACATCATACATATGCATAGTCTTCCTTTATAGCAATTATATTTAAGTGAAACTGTGACAATGTTTTTTTAATGGTGAGGGGGGAAAATAAAGCAATATTAGAGAAAAATGAGTCACGGAGATGGAAGAACTCTCTAGAGGCCGTCACTTCATTTATTTGGTTATATGCAGATAGGTGCTCAAGCTGTGTCTGATAAGAGAGTGGACAAATCTCAAAGAGCTCAGACTCCCACCCAGAAGTAAGCAGAATCAGGGAGCCACTCCCAAAGTTTATTTTAAATGCCTCCCACAATGAATGTATATTGAGACATTAGCAAATGACACTTAGCTTCAAATGGGAAGATCCCTTGTCTTTCCTGAGATGAGGGTTGCACATGGCATGCTGTCTACAGAGATTATTTTTGTCTTTATCCATGAGCTAAAGTCCTGGCTTAAAAGCAGGATACTGGGATAAAATTACAGATTCTTAAATAGACCTGGAAGGAACTTAAGAGAGCTTAACTAGAGGATCACTCTTCTTGGAAACAACAATCTAGAATGTCCTGGTGAGTTGATGCAGTTTGCTTAGGTAGTTAGTGGATGTGCTAATTTGATCAAAGGCTAAAGGGCTTTTTTTCTTCTTTTTTTGGTTTTTGTTTTTTGATCTTTTTTTCAGATTCCAAAAGTGGATCAATTAGGTTTCTTTTATTCTACATGAATGGGCCTTTACACAGAGGTAACAGACTCCCAATACAGAAGACAGGATTAATGCTGCTTCCCTTTTTCCACCAGCCCAGGAAAAGAGGTGTGTCCTGAGTGCAGAAGGAGTGGGGCTTTTTTGCCTGGCCTCTTTAAGGCAGATAGGCATATGCTGGTATTGGGGAGGGAGGGTAGACATTGTTCTGCAAGCCCAAGCTCCCTTGCAAACCGAATCTTAACTTGTCTTATTAACAGAGGAATTGTGATTCCAAGGGCAGGTCTCTTAAGGTGCCACATCAGTGGCAAGAAACAGACATGGGTCCTATCATCTTAGGCTGCTCCAGGGAGAGAGTGTCAGACGGTAAGGCTTACCGGGTGTAGTCCTAGCCCATACGGAGGCAAGCAGGCCATTGGATCTGGGCTGCTGAGGTCCCGATATGCATATTTCTCTTTAAACATAGCATTTCCCCCCACCTTAAAATGTTTCATTATGATGTATCTGCAAGGACCTGTTTTATACTTTTGTTCTATAGGTTATAACCAATTTGAAAGGCAGTTTGTTGAACAAAGGAAGGGGTTCTCCAAACAAGTAGGCAGTTGTTTGTGTTCCTTGAGGTTGGGAAAAACCAGATGAAATGAATGCATATGAACTAAGCCTTGAAGGCAAACTTGCTCTCTTTCTCATACGGGGAGGGGGAAACAACAGTTCCAAATTTCAAGTGCTTTCCTGTGCCCACATTACTATTTACTTACAATAATTTTCAGCTGTAAATTTTAGCTTGCTCTTACAATACCATTTATAATGGGCCATTCGTATTATCTCCCACTCAGCTTCCATCTCTGCCCCACTCCCCTTTGCAAGAGTGAAATAAAGAACTACATGACTTTATCAAAGTGAAGGCGGAAGTACATAAAACAGAAAAAAAAAAAAAAAAACACCCTTGACTTTAAATTAGCAAAGACAAGCAGGGCTGCCAATGCTACCTGTGATTCCCAATGAAGAGGTCTCTCCAGGACACAAAGAGTTAAGGGCCTTCTGACCAACGCATGTGCTAAAGCTTTGTTTTCACTCTTGGTCTTCATTCATTCTCTTTCTTGTTCCACAGAAACATTTTACAAAATCATGCATAATAAAAAAGAAAAACAACTTCTAGGGAGAATCAGGTGAAAAAGTCAAGTATGAAGCCAAAGCCAAGGGTAACATTAACTCAGATGAAAATAGACAGCAAACCATTTTATATTCATGCTAGACATGACCATAGATTCTGTTCAAGTTTTCTCGTAGCTCTTGGATAATCAGCACGTAACGGCTACATGAATGCGTGTGATTGCGTGTGACTGTGTGTGTGAGTATGCATGAGTGCGTGTACTCATGTGTGAGCGCATTGCTGTGAATTTGTATGAGTGCATGTAAGTGGGTGTGAATGTGTGTTCCAAAGAAACAACTTTTCTTGCTACTGATAACTGAGGCATATGGTAACTGGTAGTCATTGAATGAGTTCAGAAAATATTTGAGACTCCAATATAGACCTCTACAGATTTCTCAATGAGAAGAAAACTTGTCTGTACTATACAAAACAATAAATAATTTAAAATTTAAAATTTTAATTCAAAATAATTTAAATTTTAAAAACTAAGATTTGTATTATGTTTCTTTCCCCTTCAGATCTTGGTTTTCCTTACTGAAATACAGCTTGTTCTAGTTAAATTTAATATGAGCCTTAGAAATTAACATGAGTTCTTTGAGCTCATACCAGCCAGGACTGGGTGGTTATGAGAAATAGGACATAGACATTTCATAAAGAGCCAAGCATATCTATTCAGAATGCAACATTTCATACAGATCACCCAATGGTGTTTAGGATATGGTGGATCATTTTGGCTGCATACAGCTGAAAGATTAAAGAAATCAGGATCACTGTTTATTTTGTTTAGGGCCTCAATTTGTTCATCTCAAAATGGAAGAATTGGTATCTGCATTACTTCGTAACTTGACATCTGAATTCTTTGCCTCTTTTTTTACTGAGGAATTATGTGGGCAGTGGACTATCAACCTTTATTGTTATTTTTGTTGTTTTTAGGACAAGAACAATAGTACCAGATACCGTCACTGAGTTTTACCACATACCTTGCGTTGTACTAGATTCTATGCCTAGAATAATCTCATTTAGTCCTCACATTAACTCTGAAAAATAACTACATCATGCTGTTGCAAATAAAGAAGTAGGTTCAATAACTTGACAAGGTCGCCCAGTTAGTGTATAATTTGAATTCAAGGTTGAAATCAAGAACTATAACAACTGGGAATCTTTAGTCCCATATTCATTTGAAACAATTCTTGGCCACGTACTGTCAGCCGAAGGTAGGACTGCGACGAGGAGAGTTTTGTGTGCACGTGACCGTGAGGCTGTCGGGAATATGGATTAGCTGTGGTATCAGAAAGGACCACTAAACAGCTTAAGAAAGCAGAAGACGTTGAGTCACATCAAAATGACAGTTTGTACCACACTGGGCAGAGATACGGAGAACCCAAAGTTGGAAGTGCGAAGTTCCATGCTGTGTAAGGGATAGAAAAGTATGTACTGTGCTGGAGATCAGAGCAGGCATTCCAGGTTCTGTTTTATGTACTTCCGCCTTCACTTTGATAAAGTCATGTAGTTCTTTATTTCACTCTTGCAAAGGGGAGTGGGGCAGAGATGGAAGCTGAGTGAGAGATAATACGTATGGCCCATTATAAATGGTATTGTAAGAGCAAGCTGAAATTTACAGCTGAAAATTATTGTAAGTAAATAGTAATGTGGGCACAGGAAATCACTTGAAATTTGGAATTGTTGTTTTTCCCCCCGTTTGAGAAAGAGAGCAAGTTTGCCCTCAAGCCTCAGTTCATATGCATTCACTTCCTCTGGCTTTTCCTAACCTCAACGAACACACATGTATCTTAATTCTTTGCTATGTGTTTGCATGAACGCTTGAACACATAGCAATAGATTTTCTTGAGTCTCCAGAAGTCCTAGCTGTAAGATGGTTAAAATGTTTGCTCCACAGCACCAACTTGCCTTTCTCCTCCACAATCTCTTTGGGAATATTTATCTTTAATGAGTTTCAAAAAAGATTCCTGGCCTTAGAGGAAAGAGAGATGAACAAATTAACCCCAGTGGGATTATACTGGATGCTTCTGGTCATGCCACCTACTTAGACTAATCTTTTCTTCTTCCTATCCTTATATATGGGGTGTGGTTTAATGAGGAAAATCATTAGTTGAATATTTATTGAGAAACTCAGAGGTCAGTGCTACTCTCCCCTTTTCCCTTATTACTAAATTAAAAGAAATAAAGATTGGGAAACCTAATTATGTGGTATTTGGTACTCACTGTGTGACTCACTGTGTTTGTTGGCATTGTTTCTATTTATTATTGCCTTTATGTATCTGTTTGAGTATATATCATACATTTCAAGTTACAATTGTAATAGTTCAAGATTTAAACCAGAGTGGATTCTTTCAGGCTAAGTAGATCCCTGTGATATATGACACCATTATGGTGAAGTTTAGGATTCCTAAGATTAGGATCCATATACTGACTATTCTTTAGGTATGCTAATAGCAATGAAAAGGAGAACAAAAATGATGATGCAAAGCCCCACTTTTTAAAAACAACTTCTCTGGCTTTAATTCAGCACCTGATGGAAATTCAGATTTATAAATCCCCTATCGGGTACATAAAATAATGTCTGTGGAGGTGAAAGAGACCTGGAGAGAGAGAACATGACACAGTTTCAGCCTGAGCATCTAAGGCCGATGGTTGTATATAGGACTTGTATTCAAATGAGAACAATTGGTATGGGATAGGCATCATCCAATCAAAATGGACAGCAGTTGTTCTGAAGGATTCTGGAGGACCAATGTTGTTCCACATCCTATTACAGTTTTTTGCTGGATAATGGGGAGGGAGTTGGGGATAAGTTGTAGTATTGGGAGGCAGTCAGGAGTCCCGGACAGTAGCTATGTATGAAACAATTTGGATGCATGTCAATATTTTAACAAGGAATAGGAGTCTTCCAGAGAAAACATACACATATTAGCCCTACCGACACTTTCTTAGAATGAGCCTTCTCTTTATAGAACGTTTTTCATCCAACACAAAGATCCTCAGTATATTCATCTGAAATCTTCCTAGTCTAACTGTCCATGCTATGGACCTCTTGTAGGAACTCTTCATTTATTTGAAAAGAGTAATCATTTTCCAGTTTTCTTCTCTTTTCCAAAGGAGTGGGGGAGTGCTAAGAAACATCTGAGTTTTGGAGTGAGGCAGATTTGGGGTCTGAATCAAAGTTACCAGCCCTGTGTCTTAGCACACTAATAACTCAGAGCACCTGTTTCCTTAATTATGGCAATGGCTAGGGGCGCCTGGGTGGCTCAGTCGTTAAGCGTCTGCCTTCAGCTCAGGTCATGATCCCAAGGTCCTGGGATCGAGCCCCGCATCGGGCTCCCTGCTCGGCGGGAAGCCTGCTTCTCCCTCTCCCATTCCCCCTGCTTGTGTTCCCTCTCTCGCTGTGTCTCTCTCTGTCAAATAAATAAATAAAATCTTTAAAAAAAAAAAAAATATGGCAATGGCTACTGTGGGAATTAAATGAGATGAGTCTTTGAACAATGTCTAGCGCAGAGGGGGTGTCCTATCTATGCTTTATATTATTTGTTCCTTTTGTCTATATGATCCCTGTATTGTATATCACAAGTATTTCTCCCTGGGTCTCATCTCCATTATTGGAAAACAAGCAGAATTTCAGAGGGACTGTGTTTCAAGAATTTCATTTTCATTTTTGCCAGAACACAGAGGGCAGGACCATGTAACCAGGTATTAATTAACATCTACGGAATGGTTTTCTTTGGCTTTGTTTTTTTCCCTAGGACTTACTTTCTGTCATTTAAGCTGTTTTTCTTTTCTCCTGGAGGAATTCCAGATTCTCAACATCCTTTAAATGTAACATTGGTAAGTACCTTCCAGGGACACATGTGTAAAGAATAAAACCGTGCAATTGGAATCCATGTGAATATTTTTAAGATTTTTATTTCCTTAGCTACTCTCTATAAATCTCCTTCATCTGGGATGACTGAGCCTTCATGTCTCTTTCTAATTTACACTTCTTATACACTTCACATGTCACCACATAAATCCCACACACCCTCGCCCTATCCAAAAATAACTGGACACTGAAATTACCCAAGAACTTTTACAAACTACTTTATTAATTCCTTATATAGTCACTTTGGGAGGCAGTGCAGTATAATGGTTAAAAATATAGGCTCCAGGAATATGTATGGATTCAAATCTCTTCTTCCATTTCCTAGATTTATGACTTCTAGCTATGTAATTAATTCCTCCCTGCCTCAGTTTCCCCATATGTAAAATAAGGCTAACAATAGTAGCTACCTTATAGGGCCATTTTTAAAGGTCATTTAGTTAATGCACAAGTAGTAGCTGGTAAACAATTAGTACTCAACGAAAGTTAGCAAAAATTATTATATACAATTGCTCTTCCCTGCCCTTCAGTTTAAATTAATAATGCATAGGGTATACAGTTGTACTTGAGTAGTCAGATTACCTGGGAATTTCTGACAGAAAGAAGCATCCACAGGAAAGCACGAGGATATTTACTGCTGCGTTGTTAGCATAGTTGCAAAAATTAGCCACAATCTAAATGTAGATTATTAGAAGGATAGTAAAATGAATCAGAGTATACCCACGCTATAGATTATCCTACAACCATTTAAAATAATTAAATGTTTCTAAGATATGCTATTAAGAATATGAAAGCAAGTTATTGAATAATATATTATATCGTATAGGTAAAGATATTAAAAATATAAACCACGTACAGTACTTCTAAATAAATATATAGAAAGCAGTTTTATGTATGTATGTATGTATTTATTTGTTTGTTTATTTTAAAGAATATATTTTTTTGAGAGTGAGCGAGAGAGAGAGAGAGAGAGAGCACAAGCAAGGGCAGAGGGAGAAGCAGGCTCCCCGCTGAGCAGGGAGCCCGATGCGGTTCTTGATCCCAGGACCCTGAGATCATGACCTGAGCCGAAGGCAGACACTTAACCGACTAAGTCACCCAGGCACTCCTAGAAAGCAGTTTTAAGAGATCCACACCAAACTAAAATCCATGATAACGTCTGTGGAAGGTAGTGGAATTGGGTATAATAAAGTATTTTTGTTTTGTTTTCTTTATTTCTGTTTTTCAAATATTATAATACAAATGTATTTCTTGTATAATGAAAAATCGAAATAAGAATGAGCAAAGTTCAAAACGGAAAGCTAAATTGAATAGTTTGGTTTCAGTGGCATTGGAGCTATTGGTTTTTGGGGTTTTTTTTGGTTTTGTTTTGTTTTTTTACACTGAACTCTGTTTCTTCCTAGGATAGAGAGAAACTTCATTAGAGAAAGCCAGTTTATTGACCAATGAGTCAACAGGGCTAATGAGCTCAACTGGTTTGATTCAATGGCATCCTTTCTTAAGCAAGTGCATATAAACAAGTCAATTATGTGTTTTCAGATCAATATTAGGAGGACTAAGATTTAATGTTGGATTTCTTCATGTGCTTGTACAGTCAAGCACCTGGACTTTATGGAATAAAAGGACCCAGAATTAAATAAATCATCTCTGAGAAATCATCTCTGTAGTTTCTCTGTCTCTGGAGGACACCTCATTCTTCTCTGTGGTTCACAGGTTTTACTGTATTTAGAATCCATTCTTTTCTTTAGTATTTCGGACCTTATTTCTCAATGGGGAACGTTTCCAAATCGAAAACAAAAATATCACTACGTTTTTGAGTTTGGGAAACTGTGACATTATGACTTTACTGATTTTTTTCGTCGATTTTATTTTTGGAAGGAGCTGTATAAACATGCCCTGTTGTCGGTCACAAGTGTTCTAAAGGCCAGAAAGTGTTTATGAACAAGGACTGAGTTTGTGCTGCTCCAGCTGCATTGTCCTTCTCACCCTGATAGATTGTAATCTATTTTGTGGACAGGAACTCTGGCCTTTGTTGTGTTGAAAATTCTCATAAACTCAGACAAGGAAATGTGAGCAATAGCCACATGCAAGCATCCTCCAGTGAAAACACCAAGTTTCCTGGGATCTGGCTGAGGTCTGAGGGAAGCATTGCCCCATAGGGACAGGAGAGAGAAAGAATATTGATCATACCTCACGTTCCCTGTCCAAGGCCGTGACTGCTTCAGTGCTCATATCCTTCTCTACTGGGGAGTGGGCCTGCTCATGGCGTTAATCACAGGATCGCGTGTTCTGGTGCTTGGCACTGGGAATAGGGCGTGGCCACCGGTGGGTTTTGTGCACATCATTTCTTCCCTGGGAGATGATGTGGAAGAGTACGACCATAATGTGAAAACACAAAGAGATTCTCAAATTAAAATAACCAGATTGGAAGAAAAAATTAACGTCTGCCAATTCCACATATTGGGGGAAGATACAGAACAATGGAAACTTTCATGACACTGATAAAAAGAGGGTAAAATTAGTGTCGCCATTTTGGAAATTAATTTCATCATAAAGTTGAAAAAATGCACATCCTTCCTAGGTATACATGAAAAATATTAAACATCTATACAAGAAAACATGTATCAGCTTTACTATTTACCATGTGTATAATTTGGTATATACATTTACCATGTGTATAATTTGGACATAGTTTTAATCTCTCTGAGTTTTAGTTGTTTATCTATAAAACAGAATTACAAATAACTTCCTCAAAGTCATTGTAAAATTTTAAAATAGTACATCTAAGAAGGACCTGGAATATATAGAGACATGGTCTTTTTATTTTTCATTTGTAAAATAGTGACAATAGAAGTGTGGCTAAATTAAGGAAGTGCAGTCAGCGTGATGGTGTCTTGATAAGTTAAGGCTACTATGCATATGAAAAATCCAGGAATGGTATTTAACATGGGTAGTTGTGATGTTATACTCCAATAGCCCAAAGATTTCCTCACTGAATATTTGAGAGCCCATTAAAATGAAAGCAACTTGCTCTCATTGGAATATTGTTTGTAACTCCGATTTATAGTATTATTACTGCATTTTTTTCAAATGTTACCACTCATTTATCTAAATCCATCTCAGAAGTAGATTGACATCATTACCCAGCCTTTATTTAATCCATTCCCTAAATCAGGTATTGGGTACTTACTGAAAACCAGGGATGTTGCTAGGATCTGGGGAATAAGGGAGAAATAAGATGTGCTATTTAACACCTATCTAGTGTAGAGATGGAAAATAGAGGAACAACAAAAAAAAGTCATAATACAACGAGTGTTCAAATTTACAAACAAGAGCTTTGGGAAAAGGGAATTAAAAGCAGCTGATTTTATCATTTGATTATCTTACCCAACTGGATTTCAATCTAGAAGAAAAATCTTTGGCTAGAGATACAAGAATCCTGAATCCTCCTCTCACTCTGGCTAGTTCGTCAGCTTTTTTCCACCTTTGGCCAATCCATACCCTTTTCCTTCAGTCTTTGCAAAAAAGGTTAAAGACACCTGGCTTCATAATGATAACAATAGCAGCAATCCTAGTAAATTACCGAATGAAATAAACCTGATTCTTGCATCAATTCAAAATGTATTTATCCTTCTAGAACAAAATCCTATCTCCATGATTATTACTTGCACCTAGGTCAAAATGACTTGGTTTAGTTGTTTGCTCCCCAAATATTTTATGTTTTTTCTTAATTTAATAATTTCCATTTTATAGTATTTGGAACTTTTATTAGAAGTTCATTCTAAAAAATGCTAGGTTTTTAGACCCATAAGGGCAGAGAGTAATCTTCCTCTTCCCCCTACTCTATCCCCCCACCCCCAATAACCCAGTGCTAGACCCAACATTGAAAAATATATGATTGGATTTGCTTCTTTTGTTGTTAGAGCCTTCTGGGTTACAGCAAGACACTGAATGAAGTATCTTCCCTATTTGTCTCATTTAACAAGGTATAACAAACAGCAGGGATAGTTTCTGCTAATATTGATATTTAAAAATGAGAAGTAATAAAGTAGTAACGTTTTTCACTGTGTGAGTCTCTTCTGAGATCTCAACCAGCAATACTCTGAACTACAAAAAAGAAAAAGGAAGGAAAAGAAAGGGGCTAAGGGAGTTGCTCCAGATGAACTATATTGAGTGTACAACAATAGATCTCTGTAGATTTCTTGAAGTTTTCTGCTTATTAACCCTCTTCATCTGTCTCCACCAGCTTATGGGGTTATTCTATTCCAATTTCTCACTGTTGTGTGGGAGAACAGTCGACTGTATTGAGCATGAATCAGCTACTAAAATAAGTGTCAAGGTAACTGAGATATGTCATTTGACCTTCAAATTAATTTTCCCTCGTCCCTATTTCATTTCACTTTCCCTGCAACCCCTGCCTCTCTCTTTTCAGGAAACTTCTGCTAAACAAATAAAAAACAGATGCATCACCAAAATGTCCTTAACAAACCCATCCCTCTTTGATTTCTAGGAACTCATTTGTGAAAAGCATGATAATGTATTCATTTTTGCAGCAGCATAAACACAATTTGCGACATGAACACACTGTCTTTTTCCCTCTCCAATTTAGGCAGCATCTCTGTCTGTCACTGTTCTTGTCAGAATGGTGCTTCGATTTCAGTTAACGTGGAGATTGAAGAAGAGCATATAAGGTTTCTTTAGTCTCTTCGTAATGAGTTAAAACACATACATGTTTAAATTATATAAATGGCTGGAATTGGACAAAGCAGGCAATACGTGTTTGGAGGTATCTTTGCATCCTTTATTGTAAGTCATTTGAGATCCTTTTGTGAAATGGGCAGTGCAAAAATTCTCAAAACCCACTTTTGTGAAGATGCGCAAGGACAGAGATGTCACATAGGTAAAAGTTGGCTTCAGAGTCTACTCACCCCGACTTGAAAGATCTTACCTTGTGTTTTTCTAAGCTTTCTGTGACAATAATTTGATAAATGGAAGTTTGGAGTGAGGGCACCAATCTGAGTGAAGGCTTTGCTGATCCTGCTCTGTCATTTAGGGGTGAGAGCGGCAGACAGAGCTTACAGGGACAGATATGACAGAATGTGATGAGAGGGGCACTCATCCAAAGCAAAGACAGAGAACGCACCTGTGAGGCTAATGCTTCTCAATGTGCAGATTCAACCCCAGTCATAATAATGCTGCAGGAATAGCTGCAGTGAGTAACAAAGAAAAAAAAAATGGAAGGAAGAAAGGGAGGGAGGGAGGGAGGAAGGAAGAAAGGAAGGAAGGAAGGAAGGAAGGAAGGAAGGAAGGAAGGAAGGAAGGAAGGAAGGAAGGAAGGAAGGAAGGATTAGAATGACTCTCAGCCTAGTATAAAAATGCTCAGTACCAAGGAAAGCATACCAGCTTGTGTCCTTTCACCCATAAACTAAGGGTCCCTTTGGAGATACCTATTCTTAAAGTTTGAGAGAGGTGAATTTGACAATCAGGGTATGTGGATGTTTGTAATTGAATGTCTCCCTAATGTGATTAATTACAAGGCAAAGACTAGCATTTATCAAATATAGGTAAGGAAAGGAAGTATTCTTTATAGTTTACCTTTTTTTTCCTCCTTATATAAACGAAGGCTTGGTGAGAGCCTCTCATACAGATGTAGAGAATATGAATGTGTCAGAGAGAGCAGAATCCAGAGGACTTTTAGATTGACTTCATCCTGAAAAGAGGCTGAGGATGTAGTTAAATCAAACCGCAGCAAAATCCCCCCATTGATATGACCAGGATATTCCTCTGGAAGTTGTAATCATTTCTCTAATTATTATATGACCCTCATATTTTTGGCCAATGCTGTCAGTTTGCCAAAGAGTTGGTTGGGGGCTGTAATCCAATAAGTGTTTTATTTTCAATTGCACATTCACAAATTAAACCACAGCTGCAACCCAGATCAACCCTGTCTGTTCAGAGGCATAGGAAAAGTCAATTAGTTTTTCCACTCTCTAGGGCCAAATGGACAATCAGCCTTGAGAAAATGGGGGTGGGGTGTGCGTGCGTGCGTGTGTGTTTGTGTGTGTGTGTGTGTGTGTGTGTGTGTGTGACTATTTCATGGACAAAGTAAGACTCTGAAGACTGAAATATCAAGTTCATGTGAATCAACCTAACTAAAGCATGTTGCTTTCTACAAAGACATTTCTTCTCTATTAGGCTATAAAATTCCAGAGGGTAAGATTTATGGAATGATCATCATACATTCACCAGTGTCTCACAAAATACTGTATAGAAGGTTCTTAAATATTTGTTGAACAAATGTCTGAATGACTGACTGAAACATGATGCTCTGTGAAAACATGCATTCAGGTAATCACATTCATTTTACCAATTGCTCCTTTTCCAGTCCCATGTATACTCGTCAGATCACACTGTCCTATATTTGGAATAATAAAGAGTTGTCAATGTAGCAGATGTCTGGGTTAGCGATCCAATTGCCTCACTCTCTTGTGAATGCTGCCATCAAACTGGGTGAATTCAAAATTAGATGAATCATCACCCCTCTTGTCACTTGGTTTGCCCACCTGCTGACAGAGAGAGATTTTCCCTTAATGGGAATCATCCCTAGTGAAGGTAACATACCTCCATTCCCTTAAAAGTGGCATAAGGTTGACCCAGGGCAGGGTGTAAGGGAGTTCGTGTTTATTATATCATTGCTTGCTACAAACAAAGATAACCTACATTTGGAAATGATGTGTGGAAATGGAAATTTCGCTGTAGCCTTTGAAATATTTTTATCAGTGAATAACATAGCAACCACAAGATTGCTACAGACTTTTGTGAACAGGGAGTCACCTCCCTACTGTTTTGCAAAACTTTTAAGAAACAATCATGAATCATAAAAATAAAGTCCTAATTCAGCATGCCATTCAGGACTCTCTGTAATTGCTTAGCCTGCTATCTCAATAATCCTTCTAATTCAGCCACCATGACCATGTTACATTTCTTTTTTTTGCCTGTGACCTCCGGTTCCTGTGTTAATGGCGCTCTCTCCCCACCTGCGTCCACCTTTCCTACTGATTCATCAGCCCTTAGCTTGGATCATCTGATTTATAAGTATTTCTCTGGTCTCCCTGGCCATTATTAAATTCTCCCTCTCCTGAGTTGCTATATATTATTTTGAAATTTCATTTTCTTATTTATTACTTATCAGTAATTGTCCATTACTTATTGCATAAGGGAATAAGTGACAAGATTTGCCTTCTGTCACTGCTAATTGTCCAAATTTTACCTTCCTCTGAGAACAAAGATTGTACATTTTGGGTTTTCTCCTACTCAGTGCTTAGCACTACCCCTTTTACAAAGTAAGAATGCAATAACTATTAGTTGAATTGAATTGTACTGAACTGGCCTTATGAGGCTTTTAGTCTAATTGGGAAAAAAAGACAAGCAGATTAAGCAACATAAAGAGAATGGCAAAGCATCAGAAGTAAGACTGCAATATAATATGGGATAAAATGAATATATGAATTGGGGAAATACACCATAAAAATTATTTTAGCTGAGTAGGAGGCAATCAGAAAAGATTTTTAGACCTACCTACCTACCTACCTCTTGTGTTAAATCTAAAAGGATATTGTTATTTTTTACTCTAGTGACTAACACATTCAACAATTTATTAAAAAATGGAATATTTGCAATTCCAGAAGATAAAGTGAGAGAGACTATGTTATATACATTTTATAAAAACATAAATTGGTATAAACTTTATGAAACGTAGATTGGTTTTATCAGGAAAATTTTGGAAAGTCCATAACTTCACTCCGATTATTTCACTTCATATAGGATGAAATGACAGAATACATCATTGTGAGGGGTCCTCTTGGGGTTTGGTTGACAAGGAAGGCTTCTTCTATGGAGCAATGACCTATCCGAGACCCAAAGAGTAAGAATGAGCCAAGCTTGGGAACAGTGTCCCTGAGGTAGGAAAGAGCTTGTTGTGACTTCCATTTTCTTCCTTATGCTTTTCGGTATTTTAATTTTTCTATAATAAGCATGAAATTTGTGTTAGAGTTAGAAAAAAAATTAACTCAATAAAAAGCATATACATAGTCACAAAATTTCATAGAACGGTGTGAGCCACATAAGAAATGCCCAATTAATTTTAGTTATTAAAGGAAGAAAAAAAGGAAGGAAAGAACGAACGAGGAAAGAAGGAAGGGTCATGCATACAATTCACCCACCTCAGCTCCCCGGTAGGTACTTAACCCCAAGATCTTCCATACCATGAATACCTGTTAACTCTGACCCCATGTGTATTGAGGATCTCCACTGGAATCTAAATTGGGATTCCAATGGGGGAGATTAAATGATATAGTACACGGAAATTCCTTAAAACAATGCCTTGCACCTAGAAGGTAGGGTGACTGATTTGCCTCAATTTACCTAGGTCTGGTCCCAGTTTTATAATAGCCCCCGACAGACCAAGAGGGTTGGGCACTCTGTTGGCAGGTACTTTTAATGATAAACCAGTGGGTGGGACTAGACAACATTTATTGAATGAGTGTTTTCATCTGGAGAGGAAGGGAGCTTTTTGCACTGTCAGCTCAGGGAGAAGCAGGGCTGGTGGGCCACTATCCATGTACGTCTCTTAGACATCAGTTCCCTATGCTGAGTTACATCAGACCCCTACAGAGGGGGGCTGTGGACATAAGCTGAATAGGTGATTTTCACAAAAGCCTCATGGGGTAAACAAGGCTTTGGTGACTGAAGGAGGTTGGGAAGGGAGAAATATTCCTCACTTCTGTAGGGAATACTGCACAGCATCGGTGAAGAGAAAACACAAGATAAGTTAGGGCCACATCAACTGAATATTTAGGTTTGTTTTTTTTTTGGAGCTGCTTAAATCTTTGAAATTTCAGACACACGTATTTTCATCTTAGTGTAGTTTTATTAATTTGCTCATTGGTTCATTTATTTTAAACACATGATATATTATAGCAATATTAATGAAATTGGAGAAAGTTAAAAATACACAATCACAGGATTCTAACATGCACCTAACCCCACACACACCTAATATTTTTACTGTCTCCATAGTTTTGCTTTTTTTTGAATGTCATAGAGTTGGAATCATATAGTACGTAGCCTTCCCAGATTGGCTTCTTTCATTTAGTAATATACATTTAAGATTCCTCGCTTTCCAAGACTTTTCATGGCTTGACAGATTACTTTTTTTTAGTGCTGAATAATATTCTATTAGTGGATATGTGGTCTGGATGTACCACAGTATGTTTATCCTTTCACCTATTGGAGAACTTCTAGATTGTTTCCAAATTTCAGCAATTATGAATGAAGCTATTACCAGCATCTGTGTGTAGGTTTTTAGGTGGACATAAATTTTTGACATCTTTGGGTTAATACCAAGGAGTGCAATTGCTGGATTGCATGGTAAAATATATTTAGTTTTCTTTTAGGAAACTGCCACGCTGTATTTCAAAGTAGCTGCACCGTTTTGCATTCCCACCAGCAATGAATGAGAGTTCCCGTTGCTCCACATCCTCACCAGCATTTGGTGTTTTCAGTGTTTTAGATTTTGGTCATTATGACAGGCATGTAGTAGTATCTTATTGTTTTAATTTGAATTTCCTGGTAACATATGATGTGGAGCATCTTTTCATATACTTGTTGGCCATTTTATGCCTCCCTTGGTGAGGTTTCTTAAGATCTTTAGTCATATTTCATTGGATTGTTTTCTTATTGTTGAGTTTTAATAGTTCTTTGTATATTTTTGATAACAGATCTTAATCAGGTATGCCTTTTGCCAGATGTGTCTTTTGCCAATATTTTCCCCCAGTCTGTAGCTTGTCTTTTCAATTCCTTGACAGTGTTTTTTGCAGAGCAAGACTGTAGTTTCAATGAATATCACTCTTAATTCTTTCGTTCATGGATTGTCTTTTTTGGTGTTGTATCAAAAAGGCATTGCCAAACCCAAGATCATCTAGATTTTTTTCCTATGTCATATTCTAAGGGTTTCATAGTTTTGAATTTTAGGGTCTATGACTTAAATGTAGGTCTATGACCCAAATGTAGGTCTATGACCCAAATGTAGGTCTATGACCCAAATGTAGGTCTATGACCCATTTGGAGTGAATTGTTTATGGAGAGTATACAGTTCATGTGGAGATTCATTTTTTGCATGTGGATATTCAGCTGTTCCAGCACCCCATATTTTTATTTAATATATCATACACCTTATTTCTGGTTCTTCCTTTACTGCCATCATCTTTAAAGGCTATGTAACATTTCATCATCAGTATTGTGGGATGGAGATACTTTCATTTCTTATCAAAAGAAACAACATTTTTGCACATAGAGCATTTGTATTTCAGACCATTTTCTTGGGGCATATTTACAGAACTGCAATTATTTGGTCAAAAGGAAGAGCACCCTAGTGTCTTTGATCTATTTTGCTACTTACTTGAAAATGCCTGTTAGAAATTTCAAGCACCAACAGTAGGATATGGCATCTAAAGACAAAACAAAACAACAAAGTGGGAACTTTTATTTTACATATTGAACATTTTTATCATGTTCATTTACTAGTTGTATGTCTTCTCTTGTAAATTTCTTTTCATATTTTTGCCAATTTATCTATCAGTGAATTGTTTTCCTTGACTAGTATTCTTCTATTTTTTAGTAAGGTCTACTAGTTCTTTTCGCATCCTGTTTTGTAAAAACAGTTTCTACTCTGCTCTTCAACTTTACATTTTTTTTAAAGATTTTATTTATTTATTTGACAGAGAGAGACATAGCGAGAAAGGGAACACAAGCAGGGGGAGTGGGAGAGGGAGAAGCAGGCTTCCCGCGGAGGAGGGAGCCCGATGTGGGGCTCAATCCCAGCACCCTGGGATCGTGACCTGAGCCAAAGGCAGACGCTTAATGACGGAGCCACCCAGGCACCCCTGCATTTTGTTATACTTTTTAACCTGCATAAAGTTTACATTTTTACATAGCAACCTATTGAAATATATTTTTTCTTTTTGTAATTTCTTCACTTACTTGTCCACTTAGAAACCTATCTCCCTTCCATGTTTTTAATAAATATTCAGTTCTGTTTCCATCGAGTTTTCATTGTAAAATATACAATTAGTTTTTTATATGTATCTGAATTTAAGATACTCTATGGTGAGATTTGAGACACTAAATTTTTTTCTTTTCCAATTTGTTACCCTTTATTCTAATATGCACTTCACTGTGAACTCAATGACATTTTAAAATAACAAAATGGCACTCACATTTACACCTTATTTACTACTATTGAACTATGTTTTAAGCTAAATTAATAAAGCAATGGCTATTTTGATAAAAACAAACCATTTTATAAATATTATTTGAATTTTTTTGTATACATTTGGCTTATATACATAACAAAAGTTTGGGAAAAAAATAATATCTGTCCCAAACCTGATGACGATTTGCAAATAGTCATTTTGAGATTTTAGGTTGCTTTATCTCATTTCCACTGGTCCTTACTGTATTTTATGACTCCCTGATTAAAGGGAGATGTGAATTTTAATATATTTTGCAAACTTCTCAGTAAACAAATGAACAAAAAGCATATATTGTTCCACACCTGGGGTGGGAGGGTTGGGGGTGTAGTTAATGACAAGACATAAAGGTCTGCTCATATGAATAGTATAGAAGGAATATACAGATTTAAAAAAAAATGGATCAAGGTACCATGATATAAAAACCAAAAATTATGGGCACTAGAAAGAGCCTGAGGGCACATCAGGTTCAACTGGCTCAAATAAAAATAATAGCAGTGAATATTAATTTGACATTACAACACAGAAACTGTACAAAGTGCGTTATCTCATTTATTTGTCAGTATCATCCTCTGTGTACTCCTAGTTTACAAATGAGGACATTTAGGTGTGATGCTATTTATTTATATGACACAGAAAGAGAGAGAGAGAACACAAGCAGGGGGAACAGAAGAGGGAGAAGCAGGCTCCCCACTGAGCAAGGAGCCCGATGCAGGGCTCAATGCCAGGACCCTGGGATCATGACCTGAGCTGAAGGCAGTCGCTTAACCAGCTGAGCCACCCAGGTGCCTCCCTAGTGCAATTTTTATTTGATGTGGCTGGTGCAAGACAGTATGCACACACACACACACACACATTTTCTAATAAAGTCATTCTTTTTTTAATAGAATCTTTCCTAGTCTCACTTTAACTACCCAAAATATACAACGTACAAATACAGAAAATTATTAATGCATTTATACTCCTTTAAACATCCCATATTGTAAAGTGATTTGTAGCTGTCACAGAAGTAAAATAAGTAACTGTAATTAGCCATCATACTCATGCTTTCCTGCCGCATCTGCTCAATGTAATCGGATGGCTCCTTGTGCTCCATTCTGCTGTAATGGACTCAAATCCTGGCTGGATTTCTTGTGGTGTCATCACATCACAATGTAGTTATCATTGACATTTTCTCTATTAGCGTAGCTCCCTGAGGGAGTACTCTAAGTCAGGCATATCATTCTATATTTTCTACTCTGTTAATGATGTCAAAGAATGCATCACTACCACCTTGACTCCCCACCAAAATACCACAGATCGCTGTATCCCACATATGATTAAGTGGAGGGGGGATCTGGTTCATCTTTTGTCTCTCCTGCCAACTAGTGGATCACTTTTGGGCAAGTTATTTAATCTTTCTCATTCTCATTTTACCTGTCTGCAAAATGGGCGTACAGATCCACAGAGTCTTACGGGTTCTTTAGAGATTTACATTTATGGCATGTAATTGTTTCTCAAGAAATATTGTTTCTTGGGGCGCCCGGGTGGCTCCGTCATTAAGTGTCTGCCTTCGGCTCAGGTCATGATCCCAGGGTCCTGGGATCGAGCCCCACATCGGGCTCCCTGCTCAGTGGGAAGCCTGCTTCTCCCTCTCCCACTCCCCCTGCTTGTGTTCCTTCTCTCGCTGTGTCTCTCTCTGTCAGATAAATAAATACAATCTTTTTAAAAAAAAAAAAAAAGAAATATTGTTTCTTTTCCAAAGGCAGGTTTCTTTTCATAGACATTGGGCAGTCCTTGAGATCTTGCTTGCTTCTTTATCACGGCTGAGTTTTAATACAAGAACTTCTTTTACCCTAATTCCTCCTTGCATATTAACATGGCATTCCTAATTAGGTCTTAATCTCTTTGGGAAAGTTAACAGTAAGTACTAATCATTCACATAACACAGTCTAAGTTTGTGTCATAGTCTAGAGAAAGACAGCTATAATTTTCCATCCTTCTCTAGTTGATTTCCCCTTATTAACATTATTCGTTGAGGATGGAATTTCATAGTAGGAACAGAAGGGGAAAGAAAAGAAGTATTTCAGCTTATGACAGTTGCAGAGCCATCTCCAAAGGCCTTGGTTTTACACACGTTATGTGCCAAACTTTGATCTTCATTCTGAACTTTCTTACACATTCTCTTGGATACACGGAGCACAAAGTCGAAGAACCTGCAGCAGATAGATTTTTACAATGGCGACATACGATGGAAAAGACTCTGGGCTCATCATTCAGAGAAACCATCTGTGCCAGAGTAACTGTCTGTGGAGGGAAAAAATAAATCATTTTCAAAAATCCCATTGCTCCCAAATCTGGTCCAATGCCACCATCTTGAGTGCCAAGTATTCCATCTGGCAAAAGCAAGTCATGGAAAAGCACAAAGGCAATTTACCCAACTGGCCTGGGCAGAGAGTTTATTATTCAATAATTTTTTGTGAGTTCTTCCCTCAGAGTGTTGTTCAGACAGTTCTGCACTAGGACCCACAGTCGGGCAGGGTTCAAGTAGGCAAAAACACAACTCAGGGTGAGTAGCAGTAGAATTTGCAAATAAGTTAGCCTCACTCCTTTATTGCTCCTGTTTAAAAATCCTTCCTTCCGAACAGGTTAACCCTATTTAGTGGTTTTCAAAGAGGAGCTTCCTGAGAGGATCATAGAAACAGATATAGAGTAAGTTGACATTTAAACTTACCATTACGAAATATCAGGGACCTTTGACAATTTATAATCCGACAGCCTCGCTTCTTAAATGGGCTGCTGTGGTGAATGCAATTAACTGGTGACTTCCTCATCTCTGTCAACTTCTTTTATTTTTAGGCAAAGGTTTCATTTTAAAAGTCGTCAACTTTCCCTTCAGTATCCTTGGAAACCAACCAATCCAATGGTTTTGCTGCGTTGGTGAGACAATCTATTTCTTGGGAACTTGCCATTTAGAGGATTAAAATGATAAGGTCCCAAAGAAGGAATTTTTCCGACAGCAAATCAATTCAGGTACCTTTCAGAGAGTTTTCTAGAAATTTGCTTCAGAACAGTTGAATAAGCGTAATGTCATTTCAGGACTAGGACACTCAGCTCTGATAGAGAGGTTCTAACCAGCATACTTTCAGAGCTATCACCAGCTGGTTATTTGTACTCCATGGAATGCATGTTCTGTACTCTAGAGGCATGAATCACTTGTTCAATTAAAAATAGTATTTCCCTAGCAATTATTTGATCAAGAAAGGGGATAAGTTGTGGGTGAAATTGTGGCCATTTACATTCCTATCTTGGAAGCAGGCCTGCAGTTTTGTGACAGTATATATATATATATATTGATCAATTTTTCTCTCTGAAACATCAGCTCTAGAATTAATGACTGTAGATTTTTCTAGGATTTCCTTAAAACTAGGTCAAGGCTTTCCAATGTGGGAGTTAAATGCATGTTTCTCATTGTAGAATTTAGGGGGAAAATCAGATGCCATGAGAAAAGCATATTAAGCACCTGGTCATAAGCAATTCTTCATCAAATTGTATCTCAGTCTTCTTTTGTTTATTCAAAATGAATGTAATTACTCCATAGGATTATAGTGTGAAAATTATCTGATCGATGACATCCTCCAATGTCACAATCCAGCTTGAAGAATCACTTTATCCAAATTATCAGACATGTCCAACCTGTCAGTTAATGCATTAATTTTTCAATTCTTTATTAGATATCTCCAATGTGTCAGTTACTCCATAGAAGCTGGGGATACCCCATTGTGATATAGAACTTTAAAATGTTCACCATTGTTTGAGAAAGATGAATATAAATTAATACGTATAAAACAAAGCAAAGGAAACGGAGACTAGATCAGCTAATTTTCCTATATCAGAAATCAGATTTGATTTCTGCCTTTAGATTTGAAGCATGAAAAAGTAAAAAAAAAAAAAGGAAATGAGGGTAATTCTAAACAAAGATAGGAGTATTCAAAAGTCACTGACTTGTGAAAGCTTGGGATATTGTGGAAAAATATGTAAATGGTTCAACATAACTGAGCATGGGGATAAATGGCTGTATAGGAAGTTAAAAGGGGCCTTCTGTGCTACATAAAAGCATTTTGATTTAATTGTCTAGGTTGTAGATATTTATGGAAGAATTTTAAGCAGAAAAATGCTAGGATCTTGTGTGCATTTTAGAAGAATGAGGTACAACAAAGAGCTTGCAGAGGGGAGGCGATGGGGGCAGAATATGTTAGACAGTAAGAGCCCCCAAAGAATGAGGGTGGGACCTGAAATTGAAATTTGGGCAGATGGAACTGAGAGAATTGATGGTGAAGATGTGAGTCATCACCGATGTCATTAACAGAAGGTAGAGAATAGAGGAGTCAAAATAGATACTTGCTTTGTGTCCTGGCTTCCTTCAACTACCTAGGTATTTCCCTATTATTATTTATTTATTTATTTGGATGGAGGTGTTCTAGCATGAAACCAGGAGGAAGGAGGGGAAATGGTGATGTACAGTTTGGGTGGAGAAGGGCTGCACTATCCTCTTGGATAACTGTAGTGTTCCTACCATCCCACATCTGTTCAGTGGCTATTTTAAAATCGGAATATTGGGTTTTACATTTGATTTCTTAAATGTCACTGTTCCGGTCCGATGAGATTATTTGGAATTTTGATTCTGTTGTGCCTTATGTTGGCTGTATCTTCCAACTTCATGTCACAGAAAGGTGAGGGGCAATATTTGTGCATATAGGATTTTCTCCAAGTCACAACTACAGCTTTTACTGAATGACACCAGGAGCACTGTGCTGTTGAACAAAACTAATTGCTTCATTCCACGGAGACACCAAGAAACCAATCACTCCTTCCAATGGAGTTATTCAGAGGTCATAAATCTACTGCAAAGTGCTGTAATTTAGACCAAGGCTATAAAGGGAGGTTATATTGAGTGGATTTTGCTTAAATCAATAGCTTGTGATTTCACATTGTACCTATAAAAGTCCAGGGCTGGTAACTGTAAATGTACTTCACATACTATTGATTAATGATAGCTTAATGTCCTTATGTAAAGCTCAAGAGGATATCTCTGCTTTCAATATTTATCTTGGTATGGTATATTAACATCAGGGAAGTCAGGTTTATTGTATTATTTTAAAAATGGTTAAGAATGAAAAGATACTTATATTGTAAACTTGACCCAACTATCATCTAATCATGCTATGTTTTATTAGTTAACTAAAATTAGCTGTAATCAATTGAGTGCTTACTACATGTTAGTTATTAATCATCTAAATTGGTGATTTCAGGTAATTCTCATAAAAATGGCATGATTTTAGCACCATAAGTAGTCCTATCACAGGGATGAGGAAACTCACACTTAGGATACAGTACTTTCTCAAGAATTTTGGCAACCTGGTATATATTTGAACCCAGATCTGTGTATCTACATAACTTGAACACTTCACTGTATAGTGTGATGACATCTGTTAATAATCCATAGGAATAACAAATATATTTAGTTTTCAGAGCTTCTGAACTTAGGAAACTTGAAAACTCAAAGCCCAAAGTCTGACAAACACAAGATGAATTCACATACAAGCAGAGAGTGGGATAAAACTAACTCTTTTACTGTGTATTTTAAAACAACAACAGGAAAATAACGGGGGCAATGAAGTTCAGCCATAGAAATTTTCCATCTGAGAGAAGAAGACATTGGATTTTCTGTAGGCAAATGTGTTTCCAATTGTTGACGATATCTGAGGTAGTTAGCTAAACTGGATGCTTTTTTGAGACCTTGTTCTTTATTTGGTCTAAATTTGATACAATATCCATCTCAGCAGGGATTTAAAACTATAATACTTAACTGATCACTGATCTTGCTCCTAAATACATCATATCTTTATTCTTTATTCACATCTTTATTCCTACAGACTGAGATCTGTGGAGCTTTTCTCGGGTTATATACACTTGCCTGTTGCTCACGAGGAGATTAGTGTGGATGGTATGAGAGCCTTGTAAGCTACTCATGGGCCAAGTGTTCAGAAATTGTTTTCAGTATTTTATATGAAGCTCTATCCTATAGCACAAGGTCCATAAATAGATTCATATTGCAGTGCAAAAACAATGTCCAAAGCCAAAACTTATAGAAATCTTACGCATATACCTTTTCAATAACTCACTCCTTTTCATCTCTCCTTTAGAGCAAACAACCAAGACATTACTGGTGTTCTTTCCGTTTAATCAGTGCCTGTGAAATTGCATGACGTATAAAGAAGACAGCAGATCAATACCTACTGCCCCCAGGGCATATTTACTTTAGTTTAAAAAAATACCCTAGGTAGTTTACTATTTCTAGTTTTTCTTGTAAAAGGGAGAACTTAAAAGAAACATTCTCAACCACTGTGGACCAAAAAGGAAATAGTGTTGAGAAATTGTAGACTTTTGAGGCATTAAGCAATGAGCTGTCCAGAAAAATAAATAAATAATTTCACAAGGAGAAAAGTCCTTGGGAATTGAGATCTACTAGACAATGCATCAAAGGGGACAAAAGGAAAAGAAAGTCAGGTAGTTTACAACAAGATCTAGGGAGATAAAGTCTTGAATGTCCCATTTCTCATGATAAGAAACAAGGAGGCAACACGGGGCTCTGCATGCAAGGTACTTCATGAGGACAAACAGAAAAGTGTAAAAAACAAAACAAAACACCTCAGTCCCATGGCCTTATTTCCATCTGCTTACATTGCTCCCACCTGCTCCAGTTTATCAAAGTCACTCCAGTGTCATGTGAAGGACACCCTTGTTGCTTTGGCTTGGCCTGTGCAGAGCCATGTGACATGTTGGAGAAGTTTCAGCCTGTTCTTAGCTTCCCTGTGCAACTTTGGAGCTGCATTCGTAACACTGAAGATAGACTTTCTTCCGTCAAGTTTTCACCCTAGATTTATACCTTTGTTCTTTTCTTTTTAAAGTGGGAGTGACTTTAGCAGTTCTTCAGATCTGGGTTTTTCCCACACCCAGAATTTGCTTTGGTAAAGATAGCCTGGCAAGTCAGGAAGGAGACCACTCAACACCTAAAGAAGGTCACACAATGTTGTCTTCCTACAGGTAGTCATCGTGTGTCTAAGGATCACAGAAATGAGGCCAATTTGATCATCATACTCAAAAAGAGGACAGAGTTGGTTCTTCAGAGACAGCAGGGAATACAATGAAATTTATGACCAAGAATCAGAAGATCAAGCTTCTGTTCATAGCTTTATCTCAAATTGGGTGACCTAGATCAACTACCTTACCTCTCTGGGCTTCACGTTCCTCATCCAAGAAAAAAAAAGTACATCAATATTTTTCAACTAGCTTCCCATCAGATTCATATATAGTTGTAGATACAGACTACATACATGTCACATATATAGAGATACATAGACATTAGGGATCAAGTTCTGTTCCAAGATTTTAGATTTAATTGGACAGTAGGTGAAGTCCAGACATTAGGGAAATCTGGATTTATTAAAAGCTATCCAGGTGACACTAATGAGGAACCATGGTTGAGAGCCACTAATATTGATAACATCTAAGTAATCCCCATTCTCCTGCTATAGAAACTCTATTTAAAATAATTTTTAGGGAGTTTTTATGTACATGGCAATGAGGCAGAAGGAAGGAGGAGGAGGAAGGGGGGCAAGAAGGAGGAAGAGGGGAAGGAGGAGGAGAACTGTAAGTCATTATTCTTGACCTTCAGATCCTCATAATCTGATAGGGAATACCAACAGCGCCACTACTTCAATAGCACAGCTTATGTTTAATAAAAATAGTTTATGGCCAAACCCTTAAAAAAATAGAAGTGAAATAAGCCATCCATAAGAGTTTACAGAAGGAGGTGGAAATCAACAGGCATTATAATTAGGGCATGAAAGAGATGTGTAGGTGGGCCTGGGAAGACATGTACCATGTGTTTAGCAGGTGTACAAGAAAGAACTCTAGACACACTGGACTTTTTCTGGTCCAGATACCTCATGGAGAGGCGTGCCCCCATGCTTTTATGTCACTCTCTCTGCTCATATCACTTCTTTATCATCTACTCTTAGATGTCATTTCCTATTTCCTTTCCTTTCCTTTCCTTTCCTTTCCTGTCATTTCCTTAGATGTCATTTGTTTGTATTTTTTCCTACCCTTAATAAAGATATGATTACCCCTTGTTTTTGTTGCTCAAGGACCTATTCATATTACCTTTTTATCACCTACCACATTTCATTATAGTTATTTGTTTTCAAATCTGTCTCTTTCTTTAGAGTTTTTAAAGTGCTCTAAGTTTCTCTTTTATTGTCAACATGTAACACAGTATCTTACACAGAGAAAATATTCTTGAGTTAAAGTAAGTATGGGTAGAAGAACAATAGGAATGAAGATTTTTACTTGACAATGGTTAGAGAATAAATATGGATACACAGTGAAGACAGAATATAAAATTTTTGTGTTCTGAGTAGTGTTATATTTGGAGACACACAAATAAAGGGAAGTAATTTGAAACTATTGCAGTTGGAGTTCTCCGAGCAGGAAGATGACAGAGTTGGAGGCTTGATTAGAAAGGGAAGCAAATAAAGGTTAGGAATGTTCAAGAAGGATCAGTAGGAATTGGTGACTAATTAGGAATGGATGGAGGTCCTCCTACAGTTTTTGAAGCTGAGGGAACTGTGGTCTCATTCGCCAAGATAACAAGAGATAAGAGTGAGAGTTACAGATGAATTAAGAGTGCGATTGTCTGTCGGATAAAAATGATACGCTTATCTGAAGCACATAAAGAGAGGACAGGGTATCCGTAGGAAGACATTTTACTGGAGGGTGAAAATAGGGACTGCATTTTGCAAAGGAAGCTGAGGCTGCATGTGGGCCTCTGGGAGCTGTTGACAGAGGAGTGATTGACTAAAGATACAGAAACTATTCTAATAGAAAGAAAGAACTTTGAGAAAAATGAGCAGAGGGCTAAGCATCCTTAGCAGAGGGCTAAGCATCCTAAGCTTGAGGAGGAAGAAGAATCACCAAATGAGACAGGAAAAGAAAAGTCAATAAGAAGAGAAACAGTTAAGCTGAAAAACAAAAAACCTGTTTTGTTCGTTTGTTCAAATAAATTGAATACAAAAATAAATAAATAAATAAATAAATATATAAATAAAATTATTCCTAGGTAAACCCAAATTCCACTCTAGAGAGAGAGCAAAATTACTAGGAAGATTAAAAAAAAAAATATTTTCTGTCCATTTTTTCCCCCTAGTTTCCTTCTAATCTGTTGGTTCCCAAAGGAAAAAAGGAAGAAAGAAAACAAGAAGAGAAACTGAAAAGTGTGGTGTTAAAAGCTAAAAGATAGACAGTTTCTAAAAGGAAGAGGTGGTAAAGTTTGTTTACTTTCCCAGATGGAGAAATTAAGTTTAGAGAGAATGCTGTCATTGGTTTTAGCTAAAAGGAAGTTCCAGAGAACCAATGAGAGAGCTGCAGTTCTGTGCTGAGGGGAGAGAAGCTCACCGGGAGGAAGGCAATTGTGTAAATTGACTGGGTAACAGAATAAAGGAGAGAGTTGAGACAAAGGTTGAACCAAAAGTGAATTATTCTTCAAAGAAACGGGAATGAAATTTATCTGAAAATAACTAAGAAAATAAACATTTTGTTTCATCAATCTATGTGTTTGTTACATTGTTAATACCACAGGGTCTGAACTATGGAATTTCGTAGTAAAGCTTGAAATATGTGTTGTGTGTCCTCCAGCTTTGTTTTTCTTCTTCAAATTGCTTTGATTATTCTAGGCCTTTCCCATTTCTGTATACATTTTTAAATCAGTTTTTTAATTTCTACAAAAAAATATGGAAGGATTTTTATTGGGATTGTTTTCAGTGTGTAGACTGATTTAGAGGAGAACTTTGATCATATCAGGTCCTCCCTCTGATCAATGAATATATTTTTCCACCTATGTAATTTATTTTTAAAATTTGGCATCTCACATTAATGTTTTGTAGTTTTGAGCATAAAGATATTGCACAACTTCTTTCAAAACTATTTCTAAGCATTTATTTTTTTTTTTTTAATTTTTTTTGGTTTCAGGAGTAGAATTTAAAGTGACTCATCACTTACATTTAACACCCAGTGCTCATCCTGACAAGTGCCCTCCTTGATGCTCATTACCCATCTAGCCCATCCCCTACCCATGCATTTCTTAATTTTGATGCTACTGTAACTTTTGATGCTATTTTCATTTTGAGAGAGAGAGAGTACAAGTGGGTTGGGGAAGGGGCAGAGGGAGAGAGAATCTTAAGCAGACTCTGCGGTCTGTGCTCAGCAGAGTCTGATGTGGGGCTCAGTCTCACGACCCTGAGATCATGACCTGAGCCAAATCAAGAGTCGGACACTTAACCGACTGCAGCACCCAGGCGCCCCCATTGAATCTTTTATCTGTAGTATCACATCTGCTGATAAATTCATGGAAGTTTTCATTTTCAATGTTATGTTGTTTATCTCCCATGCTCCTAGCATTCCCATTTGATTCTTTTTATACTTTCCCATCTGCCCAAACATATTGTCTACCTTTTCCATTAGATACTTTAACATATTCATCATAGTTTTCAAAATTCCCTGACTGGTAATTCTCCCATCAGTCTAATCTCTGGATTTGGTTCTATCAACTGCTTTATCCCTTCCTTCATTCCTTTGTTCCTTTGTTCCTTCTTCCTTCCCTCTCTCCCCCCCTCTCTTTTCTTACAATTCTTGTTTGAATACTGGTCATTGCTTATGTGTAACCGTAAAGATTGCGGGAACTAGTATATATAAGCCTTAAACAAGCACACCTGTTTCTCTTTCAGATGATTAACATGGGCAGTCCAGTCAATCCAGTTGGCAATCAAGCAGATTGCCTTTGCTGTTGTTAAGTGCCTTAAGTCCACACAGACTTTAAATTCCTTCAGTGATAGGCTGCTGCAACCTAGTGTGCTGTGTGGATTGTGCAGTGCTGGAGGGTTTTCTCGGTGCTGCTGCTCCAGCCTAAGCTTGCGGTGGGTCCTGTGTGACACCATCAGGTGAGAGTTCTCTTTTATGCTCTTGTCCCTCTCCCAGTGATAAACTGCTATTGCTCATTACTTGGTGCAAGACTTGTGGGCAGGAGTTCCCCGTTCCCCTGTGCCAGCCTCAGTGGGCGTGCCTGCCATTTGAGGATGGGGTTTTGTTAGCATTCCTGCCCCTCCACTATGACCTCCAAACTTAACTTTCTATCTGTGGAAGGGGAGGGTGCTTGGGGAGGAGGGGTTTTGCTTCTATTTCTTCCTCAGCAGCACTTCCTCAGCCATTGCCTGAGACTGGGGGCAGGCATGGTAGCTCCCCTCCCACAGCTGTGAACCTTGTTGCCCCTACCTCAGGAGCAGACCTCTTGCCTTTACCCCTCTCTCAGCAGAGGTTTACCTTTGCTTTGTCCTTCCAGTAGCTGATGCCCTTTGCTTGGCTTCTGTCTCAGAGGCAGTCCATCTTTGTCTGAACCTCTGGGACAGAGAGGTTGCCTGCCCCCGCCCCAGTGACTTAGGACCTTTGCTTTGGAGAAGAGAAGTTTCCAAAAAAGTGGGTGTGGCTTCATGCTGAAGGGGGTTTTCTGGGGTCACTGGGAGACCCCTGGGCCTCTTGTGAACACCAGTAGAGGTCCATGAGAAAGAGGCTGTACACGAGTGTGGATTCTCCTCCGGTCTAGGGCTCCCAGGTATTTTAAGGGGTCATGTTAGCCCATAATTGGCTTTTAGGAACTTGCTGAAATTTTGGCTGTTTTCTTCTTACTTGTTATTATGGTGGCTGACCCTTCCTTCCCTAGTCTCTCCCAGGTGAAACAGTTCTTCCCTCTCTCCTTGGAGAAGCTGTTATTCTTTGCAATTCAGTTCATTTTGTTGTTGTGTAACCTCTGTTCTCTGATAGGGTCAAGAAAGGTTATGATTTTATAAAATATCTGGCTTTTCCCCCTTCAGTTTGAGGGTGGGAACAATATCCTTTTGTATATTCCTTCATCTTAAGCAGAGGCAGGACACAAGGTTTTGATGTTCACATCTAAAGTTTATATTTGGTGAGATCTGTCACACCAGTCAGTTTACCTTTATGACTTTGTTGTGTGTGTTTCTTAAATTTTATGTTTAATCTCTTCCACATTCTAAGAAAACAAATATGCCAGTTCTTTAAATTTTTATTCATCACATTATGTTCTTTAATGTAGCTGGATTTCTTTTTCCTAACAGTTAACCAAAGGCTTCAAAACAATTTATTAAATAGATCACTTTCCCCAAGTATTTGGCTCCTACAACTTAACATATACTAAATTCCTACATGTATTTCTTCCCCTCTGTGTTTACACAGATGTATGGTATGATAGGTGTGGTCAATTGTCTGCAAAGATGGATGCCAGTAATTCTTCTCATTCTAATATGTGGATGTTGCTCGTTTACCAAGAAATGGAGAGTATTTCCTCTTCCCTTGAGCATTCTCTGGCCTGAGAATGGCTTCGGTTGTTAGAAGTTAAGAGTTCGACACACCACTTCTGGGCCTTGGGTTTAAGAGCCTTGGCAGACTCTGCCTTTGCTTGCTTAGAGTCTTGATCCACCATAACTAAACTTGGCTATTCTGCTAGAGAGCCAGATGGAGAGCATGACCTTCTGAAGGGTGAAAGTCCATGGGGTGGGGGGAGGGAGAGGACTAGAAGATGAAGGACCATGAGAAGAGAGAGGACTCAGTTTCTTAACTGAGGAACCAGGTATGCAAAGGAAGCCATTTTGGATCGTCCAGCCCAGATTGGAGTCCACCTGACCAAGCCTAGCTGTCAGTTGAGGGAGAAGAAATAAGCTTTCCCTGGCTGAGCCATGGCAAACCAAAGCATAAAAAACATGCACCAATTAAATGGTGGTTGTTTTAAAACATTAAATTTGGGGGGTGGTTGTTATGTAACATTAGATTTCTGAGGAACAATCCAGGTCATGTCAGTTAAAAAACCAAATGATTTGTTGAAAGTGAGAGAAGATGAATCAATTCTAGGAAGTAAAAGAGAATTGAACACACTTCTGAGTAATTGTGGGGAATTTGCTGGAGGAATTCGATAGGAGATTGTCAGTACTCAACACTAATGAGAGCTCATAGAAGATGGACAATATTTATTTGTAAAAGACTGATCGGTGCAAATTTTAGGGTACAGTTATATTGAAATAACTATTAATAACAAATTTTAGAATTTGTTTGGAACCAAATGCATTTGTACTTGGTTGTTATGTCCTCTGTCGTCAGGGAGGTCCTCTTTCAATTTGAAATCCTGAGTAATACCCCACTTGCTCCTTAGGTAAGTGATAACAAGTGTGGGCATTTTATTTCAGATGGGATCCTACCCACTGACCAAGGATGTCAAGCCTTGTTCTCACAGTAATTGGGTTGGGTCCATTCCCCCTGCATTCAATCTGACCTTTTTCAAACCAAACTATCTGTGCATTTAGAATATCAGGCGAGATGGCAGTCGGGTCAATTAAAACTGTCTGACTCCCTGTTAGAGACTCAGCATCATGAGGGATGGAGAGGCAAAGACAAGAGTTTAGGATGGCAGGTTTAGGAACATTAACCTCTCTCTCTCCTTGTTGTGACTACTGTTGAAATTAGACAGCAGTCCTTGCAAGGCAAACCCCAGGCGGCAGCTGTCAGTATTGGACATCTGGCAGCTGAGCTGTGCTTTGGCACTCATTCACCTTCTCCACCCCCAGCCTAGCCCGGAACTTTCTGAGGCTGAGTATCACAGATGCCTGTATTCCATGTTATCAGTCTTATTTCAAAGCAGCCCCAGAGACATGAAGGGAAGAATGATGTTATGGGGGAAGTGTTCTTGTGGGGGGGGGGGAGAGGGTCTCGTGAGACATGTTCTGCACATAGAAGGTGGGATGGCTGTGATGTTTCACATCACTCAGGAGTTCTTTCCCATTTATAAACCTGTGATCAGATCCTGTTCATTTATTCTCCCTAAAATGACATGACCGGAACAGTGACTTGTAATGGAAAATCTTCTACCTGGGTCTTTTTATGATTTCAGCAAAGATATAAACATCCTCATTTTTCACAGGAGAATAAAAACTGTTAAAACATACAGCCAGTGGGGCTTTGCAGCCTTTCAAGTGGAGCATCGGAAGCCAGTTTCTGCTTTGGAGTCTAAGTCTTTTAAACCTGAAAGCGGCTACTCGGAGGTGGTCTACTTTTCATGGTACTGAAAGCCTGGGTGAATCTTTAAAAGTAATAAAACTTGAATAGTCCCACTGGGGACTAGGAAGTGGGCTTTCAGAGCAGGTTAATTTCATTCAATTTCAGTCATGTGAAGTTTAAAGAGAAAGCGAGGGAGGGGAACAGACAAGATGAACAGAGAAGGTATGACTGACTTGAGAGAAATGACTCCCCCCCCCCCCCCCAAAAAAGTCCTCCCCTTAGATGGGGTTTCTCACGAACCTATGAAGAGAGACCCAAAAAGTCATGCCATTGAAAGGCAAGGTCAAGTTAAAACCTATCCACGGTAAACCTCTCCCAACAACCACAATTTGTGCATCTTACTTTTTTTTTTTTTAATACAAAATGAGGGATTTGTGTAAGACCAAGACCTATCACATTGTGCTTTTCTGAATAAATTATGTGGATAAGGGGAGAGGAGGGATAAAGCCTGATGCTTCCTAATTCTCTAAGAAAATAAATACCCAAGTGGTCTGGTATTATAGTTCATACATTTTTAGGTTGGTTTTCCAGTCCTTTATTAGCTACTTAATATGACATTTGTGAATATAAAATCATTTCGGAGGGGTGGACAATAAACTAAAGCAAAAAAAAAAAAAAAATGTTTTCCACTTACATAGCCAGGTACCTGGATGTGAACAGCTACATGTGAGCTGAAGCCCCAAGCTCAGTGATAGGCTGAGGATGGGAGGGCGTAGTGTCACATGTCAGTAGACTGCAGACCTAGGCTCACCCGCAAGGACTCCAGCTCTATATCTATTCCCTTTATGTGACCTTTTGCTATCAGAGGACCATGCTGGGAGAGAGTCAGAATATTATTTTGAGACTTGGGATTAGCACCTAAAACAGCAAAAGAGGAGCTGGAAATACTTGATTTAACTCAATTGGCTAGAGGAATCTCCTCTCCAAGAATTTTGAGTTGTCAGTGGTTTTTACGCTCTTTCTACTCTTAGCTCTATGTAACACGAATATGAACATATTCCCAGTTCTTTTCCCCTCGGGCTTATTTCCTGCTGGAGGGAAAGTGCAGACATTCAGAGACTTGGAAAAAACCTAGAACATTGGACTTTAAGATCTCTCTGCTGTCCTCCTACTTCTTTCGCAGAGGTAATCGATTCTTTTCCTTCCATAGACTTTCTGCCTTTCAGAAGAGGAATTTTACCATATAGAACACAGAATGCATACAGTAAACTTTCTATAAGAATGTAGAATACATCAGTCACTATGAAATCAAGACAGCTGGAAAGAGTCGTTAATATGTATGGATTATAGAGTATGTATCCAGTTTTCCGCTGTGAGCTTTACTTTATGGCTAGGATTTTCTTTTACTTTCAAATGTGCTCGTTGGAGCATTTACTATTATCATCCCCATTTTAAAGCAGAGGAAAATGAGACCAACCAATACAGACCATCAGATTTTAGAGCTTAACTCTTAACTATGGTAGTACACTGCGTGTAACTCACAGGCACTGAGATTTTTGTCTTAGGTTGAATCTTTTCCACGTTGGTACCATTAAACTTGGTAGAGGCAAAAGGGACCCTAAAAGTAACACCTGCTTCAGTCTCTTTTTACCTCTTCGAGAGCAGACAACACCCCAGTCAAACAGAAGCAATCCATTCTGTGTTGAGCCAGGTCCAGGAGCTTATAGAGTTTGAAGTTGCAAGGAGAGGCACTGATTATTTTTGTAGACGGACTGACTTCAAGGCCCAAAGTTGCTAGCTATTTGTCTAATCTTCTCTTCAAGAAGGGCCTTGATTTACTGGCTGTGGGTTCAACCAAGTTTTAAACTTTGAGACCATAATCCTGTGATTAGAAATCTCTTCATTGGCATACATCCCCCCAAAGATCCTATAACTCTGCAGTCCTGTTTGCATTCTAAACAGAACATTTGTTTCATACGGTGTGAAAATGCCAACAGAAACTGCCTGCTTAATTTTATCAACCTTCTTTCTCAGAGGGTGCTGACGGCCTTGCAGAGAGGCAAGGCCTGCAGCTTGGCCTGGCAAATCTGCATTCTGTGGCTTTTTTGTTAAGTGGTACATCAGAAGATTAATCAGCCTGAGTTTTGCATTTGTATTTTGTACCAATGCCCAGAGGTCTTAGGAGCAAAAGCATATTTGATACCTATTTATCTTTGTCAAGGGGTTGTCATGGAAGCCAAGGTGATATTGACTTTAGTGAGGTCCTTTGAGGAGAGGTGATGGGGAACTGGATATATCTGCTTGGTTCTATTTTCACATTTATCTGCTGTTTGCCAGAAGGTTAAGTTTCTCCCACCTCTCCATCAGCACTTCCCAGCCTTTTCCTTCCCGTGGCACATTTGGTAATACCAAAGGAGCTAAGGCATTGCTCGTGGTAGTGAAGACCCCAAACATGGCGGAGATGTGTACTTAGATGTCCACTTGTTCCAGGTGAAAAATCTTTTTTTTCTGGGACTTTTAAAATTTCTTATTTTGGTGAGTGGTGGATTAGAAGGAGAAGGGTGGGCTTTTAAAAGAAGATGCCTTATTGTCAAGTGTGAGAGAACAAAGACAGGTAACGAATGTCAACGAAGTATGGAAGCAAAAGAAGAATAATGGAATCCTCAAAGAGAAAAGCATCCTGATAGCTTGGAGCCAAAAGCTGAAACCATAGGAAAGCAATTGTATATTGACCAATCACTTAGAATCTAAGTCTTTTGTCATTTGAAAACTGTTATGGTTTCATCCATTACTTTAATATACTGCTGGGGAAAAAAAAATGAGAAATGTATTTAAATCAAGTGTTAAATTTCAAGTTCCAAATTTGTAAATGAGTTTTCCAATGCTATATTTCCTAAGCTTAAAAATACCCTTTTCTGAAAGCAATGCCCAAGATCATTATAAAGACAGATTTTTTTTTTTCCGAAGCACTCTGGGCTTAATACACACACACACACACACACACACACACACACACACACACACACACACACACACACACACACACACTGTTGCTGTCTTCCTTCTTCCCAATTTTTCTTTCCCTCTTCTAAAGTTTGAGTTCCTAATGTGTGCCAAGCACTGGACTAAACAGGTTAGCTTGATTATCTCAGGAATCCTAAAGTTTACACTGTCTGTATCCCCATTTTGCAGGTGAGACAACCAAGGCATAGAGTCATGACAAATTAAGTTGAGATCTGTTCCCTGAGCCTATGCTTTAACTCCCATCCTGCTGTCCTTCTCAGTTAACAAGACTAAATAATATATATTCTATTAGCTGCATTTGTTTTTATTCATAGCCACATTTTTTAATCTACTTAAATTGTTTTTAAATGTTTTCCTTCTATTTACCTATGGAAAACTAGATTTTTAGCCATTGTCCAGTGATGATTTTTTAAATAAACTGTGTATGGTTAGGTTTATCTATGGGTAGATTTGTAGATATATAGCTATATTAAAGGATACAAAAGAAACCATGATTGCCTCCAAAGAAAGAAAAAAAAATTAAGTGACATGGTCAAGGGTAAGAAGGTTGATCTGTTGAAAATTTTTTTTAAGATTTTATTTATTTGATATAGATACAGTGAGAGAGGGAACACAAGCAGAGGGAGTGGGAGAGGGAGAAGCAGGCTTCCCGCAAAGCAGGGAGCCCGATGAGGGGCTCGATCCCAGGACCCTGGGACCATGACCTGAGCGGAAGGCAGATGCTTAATGACTGAGCCACTCAGGCGCCCCATCTATTGAAATTTCTTATGTGTACTTTTATTACCTAACCAAAAGCCATTTTTAAACTCAATCCAAATAAACAAGGATAACAAACTTATTCTCCTGGAAGAATGTTGGCTTTCAAATGGATAAGCAATTACTTGTGATAACTCTTATGTACCATCAATATAACATTATTAGCTACATCCTATTTTCTGCAAATTATTACCATTAAATATTCAAATCCAATGATCTGCCAATTACATTTAATTCTTCTCACATGTGTCATAATTTCAACCTTTAAATAAAAATAGATGGGTTTTATTTAGAGGCATTGATGCATTCTATGAGGAATCCATGCTTGATTAAGTCTTACTCAAGAGAAGTTAAAAGTTCGAAAGGTCAACTTTATATGTTGGATTTCAACAAGACACCACCCACAGGCTGTGTGTAGTAGCAGGACAGAAAGTCTTCAAGAGCATTCGCCACCATCGAGATGCTCTATTTCAGATCTGGGCATCACTGTTCACTCACTCGTTCATCCGTTCATTCCTTTAATTGTGCACTATGTTAATCAGGTCCTTTTCAGATGTCCAGTTTCCCTCTGGTCCTGACAATATTTGGAGAATTACGGGAGCAGAGGAAGGCATTTCAACAGAATCACACAAAAGCAGTTCTAGTAAGCTCTTCAATTGCTGGGGTCCCAGCTGCTCATCACTACAGACAAAATTGTGGGCATGGCACTCTTCGATAGTTGCATAAACGCCAGGCATTCTTTTAGACTCAGATGCAACTTAGTTGAGGTTTGTATTTGATCATTGAATCCTTTTTTTGTAGCCAGCTGGAGTTTTTGGCTATAATATGTAAACAATTCTTGGATGAATCAGGCTGCAGTCATTGTAGACCTGTCACCTGACTGATTAACTAGATCTGTTTTTCAGTTTCATTTTTTTTCTTTTTTTAAATTTTAATTCCAGTAGAGTTAACATATAGTTATATTACTTTTAGGTGTACAATATAGTGATTAAACAGTTCTGTACATGACTCAGTTCTCATTATGATAAGTGTACTCATTTTTTTCTTTTATAAATGTTTTTTAAAATTTTATTATGTTAATCACCATATATTACATCATTAGTTTTTGATGTAGTGGTCTATGATTCAACAGTCTCATGTTTAAAATGGTCTACAACACATCAGTTAGCAAGCAGAATCCATTGTGCCTATACATGCATAATAAAAATACACGTGAATAAAATATTCTACAGGCAGTTAAAACAAACTGCATGTCTGATGGTTGGGGACAGCACAACATAAATTGGCTAAGACTGAGCTCTAGGGTTTTACAGCCTGGATTTGAATGTTGGATTTGCCCCTGGTTAGCACTGTGTCCTGGTGCAGGTTCATTAAATCTCTCTAAGCCTCCATTGACTCTCTTTAAAAAAGGTTTGTTGTAAGGATTAAAGTAAATAACATGAATAAGGCTCTTAGTACAGTGCGTGGTATTTGGTAATCACTCAGTAAGTGTGATTTTTTTTTTTTTTAAGATTTATTTAGTTTAGAGAGCACCGGCAGGGGGAGAGAATCTCAAGCTGACTCCGCACTGAGGGAGGAGCCCCATGAGGAGCTCAGTGTCACAACCTTGAGATCCTGACCTCAGCCAAAATCAAGAATCCAGTGTTTAACCAACTCTGCCACCCAGGTGCCCCATAAGTGTGAATTTTTATTTTTATGTTTGAATCCCTCAATGTTGCTGAAGAGGTGCAGGAGGGCAAGGGTAATGGACAGACTCGCATAGCTGCTCTGTAAGGGTGGGTTGAAATGAGAATTTCCTCGGAAAGCTCAGATTTCTCTTCTCGCATGCAAAGTCCTCAAGAATACATTCCTAATCTAGACTTCCACCTCCTTCCCAACAGAAGTCTTCTGCTTTAGTCAGAGGCCCTGACTCCGACTGCTCTCTGAACTGCCCCTGGAGGGGAATGCGATGCCTTCTTCAACCCTGTTCAAATTCCACCAGCCTACAAAACCAGCTCAAATTTCATGTCTCTGAAGCTCTTCCAAAAAATTCTGTCCTTTTCTCTCCTTTCCCAAATGCCAATAAAAGAATTAAATAATTTTTGCCACTTGTCTCGAGGGTGCATCTGTATTCTAGGCTGCTGTGACAAATGGCCATAAGCTTTGTAGCTTCAGACAACATACCTATATTACTTTACAGCTTTGTTGGCCAAGAGTCTGATATGGGTCTCATGTGGCTCAGACCGAGGTGTCAGAAGGGCTTTTTATTCCTTTACATAGGAATCCCTTTTATTGCTCACTCAGGTGTGGGTGGGATTCAATTGCATGCAGTTGTAGAACTGAGGTCTGTTTCCTTCCCGACATTGGCTGGAGGTGGCCCAGAGTTCCTAGAGGGCTCTCTCAGGCCCTTACACATGGCCTCTACAGGTCCGAACACCAGCGGTCTTCCAGAACACCTCCAGTCTTCCTCCTCCTGCCCTGTTCTGATTCAACTTTCTGGCTGCTTCTTCCAATCTTAAGAATTTGTAATTTAGATTGGGCTCACCAAGGTAATCCAGGATAATCTCCCAATCTCAAGATTGGTCACCTAGATCACATTTGCAAAGTCCCTTTTTGCCATGTTAGGATGTGGACATTTTTGAGGAGTCCTTATTCTGCCTACCCAAGTCATTTACTAAAGTCCGTTTAGGATGGTAGTTATACATACACATGTCTGAACTATATGCGCTTTTTAAAAATTTTTTTCAATTGTGTCTGTGTCTTGCCTCCCTGTCAAGATTCCGGAAGGTAGGGAGGAACAAGGAGGGTATGTTTTAGTGTTCTTTTGTAGCCCTAACCTGAGCCACCCTAGGTTTCTCCAGGTGGGCTAGATGATCAAGAAGACACTTGGCAGATTGCTGAGTCATTCGTTCAAGAGTGTCTTCATACTCCTCATCTTCTATCTTAAATAGTCAAATTTATAAAGGATTTATTTTTAATTGGAAGATTGAGCTAAGAGATTCCCTCTGATACAGATTCTTCCTTAGTTAAATGCCATGAACTTAAGTGACCAGGCTTAGAATGATTTAAGTAACAGGTGTCATGATCTTGAAGCTGAACGTCAAGGTTAAGTTTATTGGCTTAGAAGATAAGTTTGTCCTAGCAGCATTTATTCAAATCATGCATTCCAGCAATGGCAAAGGAGATAAAGTGCCCTTTGTATGACAGACATTTGTTCTCCAGGAAACGGTGTTTAAATGTCCTTCATGTTTACATAATTTTATGAGTAGGGTGATTATTTTTTTATCCTGTGTAGTCTATTAAAATATTAGAACTCCCCTTCTTAGCTTTTTCTTGTGATATTCCCTCATAATTCTTCCTACATCTATTCTTTGATTCTAAATATATAAAGCAAATCTTTAAAATAGCAATTTCTAACCTTTGCACAAGTTTTTTTTTTTTTTTCCCCTGGAATTTTCTTTCATTTCTCACTGGAAAACTTTCTAATTGTCAAAACCCCACTCAAATTCTTCTATAAGGAAGCCTTCCTTTATCCTTTCTCACCTACATGGAACATGAAACATGTCAGAGTCTTTGTATTCCTAGTAACTAGTGTCATAGTTGACATCATAAAACTAGAATATGTGTGTATCACTTGACTAATAATAGCAATCATCGAAAAAGTGAAATGACAAGTTTACATCTCTGGACTTTTGCTCAATTGCTGCTTCCCCTCACCCCAGCACAACATTATTGGGCTTTGCTTCTTTGCTCGATGTTTATAATGACTCTATGGGATCTGATTGACAACTTTGACTTTAAAGACACCTTTCTTCTGTTGCAGACCTCATACAAACATTGTTCTGAAACCCTTCCTTGTGGCACAAATAAATGTTAGACTCCCCAAGTAGAAGTGGAATTATTGGGCTCAAAGCTGGTAAGGAATTCTGATGTTCAGCTGACCGTATCTATAACTGCTGCATCCCACCTACTACATCATATACAAATGGCCTGCATCACTACAATAACATTTATCACTCCAAGAGCGCTAGCAAACCATGTCTCCTCATCATATGATCTACCTTTGATTCTAGTTTAAATTTTTAAAAGGTGGCTTTGCCCTACTACTAACGTATCCTTTTCCATCCTCCAAATGCAAACTAGATCCACTATTTGCCTTTACAATGAAATTTAAAATTCCCTCCGTAAGTATTAGTGAACCTTACATAAACACTGGATGGTGGACTGGGGTAAGGGGTCACCATATACAAATGTATTTATTAACCTATTAGTGTCTGTAGAACATTCTGTCCTGAGGCAAATCCTCAGTATAATAAAATCATTTAGGAAAAAACAAGTACCACTAGCCTGCACTTGGCAACTGATCACGGATTTCAATATTGTATTCTCCCAGAAACCAAAAAAAGAAAAATGATCTCAGAAAGGCCTGTTGTTTTGGCAAGCAGTGAAATGCAATCGCATTTTTACATATTGAGTAGCAGTTGGAATTTTATAAATGGTTAATGCTGGGACGATTCCAGGAGGCATTAGAAATATTAGAGTGGGTAGCACATTACAGCTCAGCAATTCTGTACAGAACTAAGAGTTGAGCAGCATCCATAGAGAGTATTTATGACATAGCCAGGCACTTGAGAATATGTTTCTGGAAGCAAAATGAGTTGATGATGAGGGAAATTGTGTAACGAATGATGCCAAGATAGGTATAAAGGAAAATTATTCATCAGGAAAAACAAGTGCATTTGGGCATGGAAGACATTTCTAGCAATCTCTCTACCTATAGAAAGTAGCCCCTGTCCAGACTTTAAGAGAAACAAAAGGGTAGTAACAAAGGCCATGAAGTACAAGAGTCTAGTTGATATTTTGTCATGCTTTTCTTTGAATCCTTCACTTTGGACCTTGGTTAGACATGTACACACACGTTACATACCTATATATGTATGTACCTGCGTACATGTATATCATTATACAGTTTCAGACTAATGAATCTTTTTAATGAGGATCCATCTTTTTTATTTTTAACTTCCTGTTGAATTGTTCCTTCTCCAATCCCCCAAATACAGAGATACACCAGGCTGCACACCTTGTCCCGTTATTCCCTTTGCTGGCTTGGAAGCTCAGCTGCTTTCACCGCTCCTCTGTCCAGCATACCAACACTAGATGGCTTCACATTTGTTTTCTCTGGGACCTGAACTCTCTCCACCGCTTCTGTTCTCTATATTCAGCTGCCCATTTATGGTCTCTGCAGTAGATCCCCACAGTAGATTCCCATCCTTTCTTCCCCATGGATATTTCTAGGCTGGATTTCCCCCCATTTGGCCTCTTTCTCCCAGGCACCCAGGCTCAAAATCCTCACATTTTCAATCCCTTCCTTTTTCTCACTAAGGACAGCTGTCTAGCCTCTGGAATCCGCATGGGCCCCATATTTTCTCTCCCGTCTGCCTCATCTCTTTCCTTGCCATGTCTCCAGCCTATGACTTTCAGAGCTCAACCAGAGCTGCAGCAGTATTATGATTGGTCCCCTTGGCTTTCCTCTTTCCCAGCCCTTTTATCCTTGGTGTTACTACCAAAAAATAGGCAATTGCATGGGACACAACCCCCATGTGACAACATCTTCAGTGTTTTCAGGATAAATCCAAACCTTGCCTGCCTGCTATCAAATGTACAACACCTTGAACTCTACCTTTGTTCAATGTATTTGGGGAGGGGCTACCAAATTCTGTATTTTTGCTCACATAATTCATCTTCCTTGAAATGTTCTTCCTCACACAACTTTATCAGAGTCTTACCCTTTTCCATAAAATGCAATTCAAATCTGATCATGTCTGAGGAAGACCAAAAAAATTCGATTTAAGTTGAAAATATTTTTTTCACATCCTTATTAATCAGACCCTTCATGTAGGGAAAGTTTTCATAGGAAAGCACACTGGGAGACAAGTAGGGCAGTTGTTGTTTGCATCTCAATGTGGGAGGTGAGTAACTTGTTTGGCATTTCCTGAATGGTGGGTGGCAGATGACCAGGGGTGGGTGGCTTTGAGACCAAAGCCTAGATCTTTGGACTCCCAATCAACATCTTGACCTTACAGTGTGAGTGGAGGCATCATGGCAAACTCGTGAAATGCAAACTCATAGCTATCAGGCAGCCTGGAATTCCAACCTGGTCCTGCCATTTATTAGGAATGTGGAGTTGGACAAATCACTTAACATATCCGTTCCATTTTCTAATCTGCGAAATGGGCCCAGGTTTGTGTGAGGTCAAAATAAGGTAATGCATGTAAAGTATTTAGCACAATGCCTATAATGAAGAAAGTCCTCAATAATGCAGTTGCTACTCTAAGACCATGATGGGATAAAATGGACTTCTCCTCCAAAGACTAGAAGAAGGACCTCCCCAAATACCAGTGGTCTAAAGGTGGAGTTCTTTTCAACTTTATAACTCTGATTATGTCTATGCATTAATTAAGACACAAGATACCCCCCCCCATTCTAGACAGGATGGTTTAATTGTACCACTGTAATCAAATAAGATTACACAAGTCCATCAATTCATCTTATATTTGACATGTTTTCTTTGGGTAAGCATAATTTCAACAGCATTTTCTTGGTGGTTAACAGTGTTTTACTCCTATAACTTAAATTATTTCTTTGCTCTTTATGTCTCTCACCAGGCCAGGAAAATTAGAGCTTCAGCTCACACACCCTTCCAGAAAACACTATTTCATACCGTAGATCATTACTTTGCCTGGAAAACCCACAATTTAATTTTTGGATTAGCCACACTAATCATCTCCTTGAGAACCAGATGCCCCATTGCCAAATTGTACCAACAGAGAGAAGTAACATTCAGCTTTTGGAGAAATTCTAAGTAATTCCAAGCAGTTAGCAGTAAGCAGTGTATGCAATAGCAAAGTGCTTTATCTGGACTCAACTGTCTCAACTGCTGTTGGATCTTGAGCAAGTTTCCGTACCTTTCCGTACCAGTTTCTATTTCATTTTTTTATTTTGGAGGATTACTGTAACACGTAAATGAAATCCTACAAATCATGCAGCACAGTTTCTGCAATATAAGCACATAAAACCTAAATGTTATTAATGTTAGTGTTGTTATGATTTATCCAAAAATGTGCTATTTCTTATAGAAGCTTCTGAATTCTGTTCTCTGTGCTGGAGACTTACGGGCTTTTCTCCCTTTTGTCTTTTCCTCAAGTAAACTGAAAAGAATTTGGGAAAGTTCCAAGTAGGTAAACCCCGCTCTATCAGAGGGCAGTGGTGGGGAGGATGTATCACCTCGAGTTGGAGGTCTTCCTCAAATTGCCCATGACTACTGATATTAGTTACGGCGCTAAGTAACTTCCAAAAACCTGAGTTCACACATCCGATCCCAAATTGCAACAGCTGCCAGGAATGGTATTTGAACAAGTATCTACTGAGAAATGACTAGAATGTTCTTTGCCTTTCCATAAAGGGAATCTTGTTAAGTGAATTGAATAACTCTTGGGGGTGTAATGAGACTTGGCAAATCAGTGCCCTTCTGGAGAACACAATCATGCCTTCCGGAGCTATACCACAGGCACTCAATTATTTAGAGGGATTCTTGGGCACCCAGCCCATCAACTCTTTAATAGCGCTTCAGGAGTCACGAGGGTTGCCTATCTGAGCTGCTGCAAAGGGGAATGTCCTACATCAGACTTTAAAATAGGTAACATGTAATGCCCTGAAATTTCTCCAATCATCCTCTGGTCTAGCTGATGCCTTAATTCTGTAGAAAACACATAGATAAGGAGATTCCACATACTTGTATGTGGAATTTGCAGTGCTTTCTATCATAGGAAATTTCTCTTCAGTTAAGTGGACTTCAGCGAAATGTATTTCTGTAGGACTGTATCTGGTGTACTAAAAAATAATGTATTATTAGAAATAGGATAGTACAGGAAAAATAATCATTATCATTTTATGTGTATACTGTTGGTGGCCCACAAAACCCTTGCATATAGGAGGTCACTTGATTCTTATCATCTTGGAACTGTGCCAGGTGACTTGCCAAGACCACACAGCCAATAAATGTCAAACTATGTCTTGAATCTAGAACTCCTTCTTTTTTTTTTTTAAGATTTTGTTTATTTTTTGACAGGGAGACAGCGAGAGAGGGAACATAAGCTGGGGGAGTGGGAGAGGGTGAAGCAGGCTTCCCGTGGAGCAGGGGCTTGATCCCAGGACCCTGGGATCATGACCTGAGCCAAAGGCAGACGTTTAAAGACTGAGCCACCCAGGTGCCCTGAATCTCGGACTTCTGACTTTTAAATTCACTATGCTTCATAAGACCCCATTCTACCCAAGCCATAGATGATGTCACCCATAGAATTATAAGTTAAGAAAAAATCCTAAATAATTGGATCTTCATTTATTTACTAAACAGTGTTTTTCAGCATAGAGCATGTGCCAGTTTCAAATATCTCTCCTCCCCAGTTCCCTGCTCTCTACCTGCCAGCCCCATACACTCTGTTCATTTGACCACACTTTTCAGTACTCCAATGGTCCTGAAACTTCATTGTACAGGAAAGAGCCTTGGAGTGCTTAATAAACTGCAGGTGTCTGGGACTTTATGCCCCAAGAGGCTGTGATCCAGGCAGTCCAATACTATATCCTGAGCAACCTGGTACTCAGCTCTGATCCCAGTAGGTAACATAGGTCTCTCCTCTATTAGATTCCTAAGCCTATCATTTTAACATGACCACCATTCAACTCTCTATGCTCCTGACCTTCAACAACACAAACCTATAAACCTGGATCCTCCTCTTCCTCTTCTTTCTGCCTCCTTTCCTCCTCCTCCTTCATCTCTATTCTAATATCCTAAAACAAAGCACCTCCGGAGAAAGATAAATCCAGACTCCACCTATTGCAAGCAAAACTCTGTCAGGTCAGTGTCCTAGCTTATTCATTATAGTGCATTTATTATTGGCTTTAGAGCATCCTCCCCCAGGAGCTGAGCCTCTCTTCCCCTGGGCCTTCAGCTTCACCTTAGGGGAAGGATATTCTAGGGTTTCTTTTTAGGTTCTGTTGGAAGGTCCATAAAATATGCAACCTTTATTGGGCATTACACCCAACTCAGAGATGCAACCTTACTCTTGGGCCAACCCAATTCTGGTTACAAAGTGTCCCAAACTAGAGATCTGCCACATATGAGAAAGTATAAGACTAATTTTTTCAAAGGGGCCGAAGTGTCCTTCTAGTTTCCCTCCGTGACTAGCCTTTAGTCATTCAGCTCAGATCACAGGTCCTTTATCTGTGTGTTCTGCCAGATTGTAGTTAAAAATGTTGAATGTGTATCTAATGAACTGAAATGACTGATGCTCCAACTGCAGGTTATGGTTCTTGTAATTGCCGATCTGTGGCTCATCACAGAAGGAGTAAGTCAACAGCTTCATCTTACTGGCTAGAGGGATTTAGAGTCCTATTACTATATAGCTGATCTTAGGATATCCCAACATGGGCTGTGAGCCTCTTCATGCCCACTGCATCACAGCCAAGCCCTAGTCTGACACAGTGAATTGGTGATCTCACTAGATTTCTGCCTTTGTGTCCCTGCCAGGCACCTGCTGGGGCTATTTTGGACCTTACTAATGACACCTGATGATTAAGCTGTGAGGTGCTCTCCCTCTCTGACTTTGGCTCTAATCTTCAGACTGCAATTCTGTTTTCAATATCCCCCTAACCAGATATGACTTCATAGACCAACCTGTAGCAGGCCAAAGATCTTCAACTTCCTCCTTTAGACACCCCTTACGTTAGAGATTCTGGCAATTTTTATGGGGTCCTGCTTTAGACCCAGGTTAGCCTCCTTGAATCCTCCTCTACCCAGATTTCTCTTCTTTCCAAGTACCTAAAGTCCAAGAATCCTTCTCTAATTATACTGAATTTTGAGAGAAATCATCTTTCTCCTACATCACCAATAGATACCATCAAATTTTGACTAAAGAGAGGCATGTAACTCAAGTCTGATCTCTTCCCTCTAGCAATGGTGGGCTGAGGGTTTGGCTCAGCCTCATGTTCCTAGAGCTAGGATGGGAGTACATTTGGTTGGCTGATCATGGCTAAGAAATATGGAGCAAAGGGCCAGTTAATTTATAGCCCAAGTGTGTGGGTGAACTGAAAGGCAGGCTCAGTCTAAATCCTCTAGGGAGGAGGAATGAGTGAAATGCCAAAAAGGCATCTGAAGCTCACATTTGGCTAAAACAAATTGAATTGCAACCTGAGGGTGAAAGGGTGGGTTTAGAAGAGTGAATTTTGAAGGCAGAGCAGAAAGTTCCAGGAAGCTACAAAACCCAGAGGGTGTCAGCCTTTTATGGACTGCTCAAGGCTGTGCCTATGATCTGGGAGGCAGAATTCAAGCACACTGACCAGCTGGAAGAATGCTGGATTGTTCTACTCTCAAAGAAACATCCAATCATTCTAGAGCTCTTGGTTACTTCCCCAAACTGACTTATTTCAGCTGAACAAACTTTACCACTGGCAAGGTACTTGAAAGAGCTCACTAAAGCAGCTCATGGAGTACTCTTGATTGAGTAAAGAAGTTTAACGTTTGGTTAAGCTACAACTCTATAACCATCTGGTACTTTGGTAGTGATATACTAGTAATTTTTAATGTAATGTTCTTGTGAACATGATAACTAGTTTTATTTTTCTCTTCATTTAAGTTGAATGCATTTAATACATCTGAGCAAATTATTTTCTCTAAGAGTATTGACTCCCTGTCCTCTTGAAAAATATATCAGTTCTTTGCTAGTTGTTAAAATGTAGGAGGCATTAATCTCAAGAGAGACCACGCATACAGTTCTCTCTTTCCCCTTATGCTTCTCCCAAGGGACTTCAACCTGAGGGGTTAGGAAGTAACTACTAGTCTGTATGGCTTAATTGTCTTTGTGTTGACAGTGTCTACCTATCCTTTAGCAACGGTTTTCTTCACAGCTGTGTTACCCGTCCTAATTTTATTAGTTAAAATTAGCAGCTTTCTAGCCCAAATAGTCCTTTACTCTTTCCAAAGACCTTATATTATTGATCAGTATAACCTCTTGGGGATATTTTTCTAATAGATGTACCTCATACCCCCAAAGTGAAACCCAAGGGAAAATCTGTCAACAAACATTTACACTCATGTACTTCCTAGTCTCTTAAATTAATTACCCTAAGAAAAACATCAATGGCAAAAACAATAAAACAAAAACAGAGGGGGGGTTAGGAGGTGTAGATCCAGGACAATGAGTGTATTAGTTTCCTATTGCTGTTATCACAAAATACCACAAACGAAGTGGCTTAAAACAATACATTTATCTTGGAGTTCTGGAGGTGAGAAGTCTGAAATGGATCTTTTGGGCTAAAATCAAACATGACAATTGCATTTCTTCTGGACACTCTAGGGGAGAATCTGTTTCCTTGTCTTCTCTTCTTTCTCTTGTTTCCTTGTTTTCCAGTGGCCACCTACATGCCCTGATTTGGGCCCCTTCTTGTCTCTTCAAAGTACTTCTGACCAACTTGTGCTTCCATCTTCATATCTCCTCTCTGCTTTTGACCTTCTTGTCACCTCCTTATAAGGACTCTTATGATTACATTGAGCCTATCCAGTTATTCCAGGATAATCTCAAGAGCTCAGTATCCAGAATTAATTCACTCCTGCAAAGTGTTTTTTACCCATCAGGAAACGTATTAACAGGTTCCTGGGATTACGATGTGGACATCTTTGAAGGGGCTATTTTTCAGCCTACTAAAGTGAGATTTTCATTGTCAACAGTTTTTGATGACATAGTTGACTCCTCCAAGATTTACAGTCCTACTTTTCATTTGATTCCATTGAAGCCCAGAACACTTATAAATTGGGTCTGCCAAAAATCCCATCTGGACATTGATGGGGCTCAGTGTTCAATTTACAGTACACCACTCTTTTCCCATTATAACGCAACTCTTTCATATATCAGAGTCTTTGTGCAGGCAGGTTACCTTTGTGTAGAATGCCCTTCCTTCTTCCCAAACTGCTGGTAAATTTCTAAATGGTGTACAAGTTGCAATTTAAGAGTCTCTCATTTCTGCACCAATCTCCCCTCTTCTCCCCACAAAGACAGTTACACGGTTCTCAGAGCTCTTTGGCAAACCTCCTCCAACAGAAGACTTAGATGTGAAAACATGATTATGGTTCTACCTGACTCTCTGTACTCAACTAAAGCAGGATTCATTATAATGTCCCCTTTAATGTGTAAAACTCCTCTCCATTATAAAGTAAACTGCACAAAAATTATTTTTTTCACTATCCATTATATTTCAGTTTCAGATAATTTTCCATTCATTTCGTTCTATACTGGATTTTACTAAAATATATTTTGTAAATTAAAAGCAATAAATGTATTTTTCAAAAGTCCTATTCAAACTGAGTTAGCATCTAATGTTTCAATTCTTTTCCCAAAGTGTATCACATAAGACTTTAATGATATTAAATATAATGTATGTGTAACATTGACATCTGAGAGGACTTAGTAATATTACACTGTGTAGACCCAACAATAATAAATCCTATTGTAGACCAAATACCTTCACTCTACAGTCTGTAACTTTAAGGAAAAACCTGAGGAACTTGAGATGCAGATGATCTCAGATATGTGCAAATCGTGGAGGATGAACAGTCAGCCTTTCAAATTCTCTGATGTTCTTTTCCAAAAGGAGCAATGAGAAACATGAGTCCAATGAATCTAAATGGGGCCTAAGGCCCTATCCCACCTGTGTACCATCTATGAGCCTCTCCTACCCTTTTTATCATTTTTCCCCTCAGTCTTGGATGGTGGTGAGATCAATGATGTAAAGCTCAGAGCTATGGTGAGAAAATCTCTTCTACACAAACTCTATATAAAAATCTGGAAAATTAAGAATCCAATAACTTATGTTTGTGCCATGTCAAAATGACCCTTATCAACATGGGGACAGCATGCCAGTCTTCAAAAGAACCATGTATCCCTTCTCATTTTCTTTCCTTGAGCCCAACTTTGCCACAGTGCAAGGTACACAGGAAGAACACAACATATTGCATGGGTTCATAAATATCATGCTTGCGTTGTTGCAAATTATTTGGCATTACTGGGCTATAAGAGACACAAGATAGTAGGACGAGTAGGTTCTGTGGCAAGACATGAGCCTGAAGATATATAGCTCAATCAGTGTGCAAGATTCCTTAGATTCCATATTTCAGGATTTGGTGCTTTATACTGAAAGTAATTAAAAGCCAGAAGGGATTTGTAAGCAAGGAATCATAGCAAGGCAGTTAATAAATTTGAGGGGGGGAAAGAATGGCCATAAACATGCATTTCAGAAACCACTGCAATCACCCCCCCAAAACTGCAAACATGTAATATCTAAATTTAGATTTTTAGAATATGTGCCATAACAAAGAATTACTGATATTCTTTGTAATGCTATGTCCTTAGCTGAATTTCACTGAAATAGATCAATCATTAGGTGCTAGAGGTGGGGGGGGGGGCAGGTTAATTAACCCATTATCTAATTATTCTATAGCATCTCCTCCCTGCACAGAACCTGGTTAATGTGAATAATCAGTAGGTTTGAATCTATGTAAAAGGAGAAAGAGCAGAAAAAAATGTGTTTGTGTGTGTTTGTGTATGTCTGGGTCAGAAAGATCTACCTGAGGCAGAAGGAGGAAATAGTACTAAGGGTCAATGTTAAATTCGTACTCCCATTTTAATGGTGACTGATGATTCTTAACACAACTATGTGTAAGTATAGTATAAACACAATCTGATTTTAACTGATTTTTACAGAGAAATTTTTCCCTAGTAGCTTTAAATCTGAGAAGACTTTAATCTTCAAAGTCAGTGTTTGATCCACTAGGGATAATAAATTAACTTCTCTTTACATTAAAATCTATGGGGCCTGTTACATACAAATGCTATTTCTTACCTATTAGTATGAAGCAGGTAAGCCATTGCCGTACGCATCAGCTAACACGAATTGAGTGGGCACACAAATCTGAATATTATAATTAATAATCGCAGGAAAGAAAGAAGAACTTAGCTAAGTCTTTGAATATCTGGCGGAGGGTGGGATCATATAGAGGTGCTCTGGTCCAAGAAAAATATTGATTCATTTAAGCCTGTCCTCACACCTAGTAAGAGCACAGGGCTACCTCTCAGATGTGTAGATTCAGCACATCAAAGTCTGATCAGGAAGCTGTGTCAACAGTTAATCCTGCTCACTTACTGCTTGTGGTTCAATCGTGGATCTCATTATTCCAAAGAACAACCAGACTCCTGTTGTATCATCGACAATTATTTTGCTTTTAAAAATATATCCGTGCCTATGCCAGAGACGCAATGATAAAGAACCTGACATAAGCCAAATCTTCCCCCTGCTGGGAGATAATGTCTGTCTGCAGTCAGAAGCAAGACTGGAGGAAGGTAAAGGCCATGCATATGCAGTGCCCAAGTGTCTTATTATAAAGGACATCCCACTAGGAGCATAGATCGCCTTAGTCTAAAAAGGGAAATAAATGAATCAGCTGTTTTTAATAATGGTCGTTCTCGTGCTCAGCTGAAGGATGAGAATGGGACATACATCTTTGCAGTTTTATATATTTCATTTTCCGTCTAGTCCTGGTCATTGGTGTTAGAATGCAACACAATCCAGTCTGCTGGAAAATTCGGAGCATGATCTGCCTCTTTCTCTACTTAGGATTTGCCACTGAGACTTCCTCTTTTCTTACTGTTACCCAAATTGCCCAATCGGGAGCAAAACACCTGCTATCAATGTGGGTTTCCCCAGCTGGATGCAACTGGATCTCTTGGAGGAAGACCATTAGAATCTCATGACAATCGTGTAGAGTTTTTGAGGGTCAAATGATCAAGGTACGACAGGATTTAATGAAATTAAATCTACGTGTTGGCTGAAATTGCTTAATATCGTACATGGCATTAGATGAACAGAAAGCTTTGATTTAAAAAAAAAAAAAAAATTCCAAGATCAAGTCTTGCCCAGCAGTTCCTCCCGTTCATCTACAATTTCCTGCTTGTATGGCCTCCTATGACCACCAATGCCTTTACTTCACCATCATGTGACAACTGGTGGTAGTCTAAAATTTTAACCGATTCCATTAATTTTGATGGCCACTGTTTGATGTAAAGACCGAAAAAGGAATGCACCAGTCTTAGAGATCCCTGATCACCCACAACACAAAGATGGTATGAGTTCAGTTGCAATAGCAGCAAACATATTTAGTGGAGAAATGTGACCTGCCTTTCAAGGAGCACGTGCCAAGAGGAGGGAAGGTCCCTGGAGCAAACCAAGATCTCTCTCTTCAAAGAAGTTCATGTTCTCACCATTAACCGAGAAAGAGTTTACAGAGAAAAAGAAGGCGGGGAAGACATCTACTTTGAGATATTTCACTTTCTTTCCTGTCCCTAAGGAGACTTCAAGTAATTGACAACTTTCAGATTTTTGTTTTCCTGAAAAATGGGGATCGTTTTGTGTGATTCTAAGTTCTGTAAAGGGGCTTCTTCAAGCAGGATCAGCCCTGAGTTGGGTTTCTGATACAGGTCAAAAAGCCGTGACTCTTCTAGGAGGTGGTAAAGCAATTATTTTATTACATACGCCTAGGAGTTTAGAGCACAGTGGGAACACTTTGTACTTCTGCCCGCTCGGAGTTTAAAGGGCACCAGAGTTATAATCAGGGTGAGGAGACCGTCGGAAACTATCGCTGCTCTGAGACAAGGAAGCATCCGAGAACCCGCATCGTCACTCACCTGTATCAGGTTATAGCTCAAGCAGAATAAGATGAAGCACCAGATTCCCTGAACTAATAATGAAAAAGAGCTAGCTTGCTTCTGTGCCCAGTCATGCCTGACCTGTGTACAAAGAAAAGAATTAGCATCCCTATTAATCTTTCTCCAATTTCCGGAAAGAGGGAAAACCTCTTGCAATAGACATATGAAGGTTTCAGTCATGTTAGGAATCATGATGAAAATTATCCTATTGATATGTTCTAAGAATCGTGGGCACTAGGTAGACACATCTCCTTTCAGTGCTTTTTTTTTTTTTTTGGTTTGTTTTTCTGTTTAATTTTTCTTATCCCTTCATGTGGTTATCTTTTTGTTTCCAGTTGTTCTCTCAAAGCATAGAGCAGCAAAAGTGACAAGATTAAAGAACAAGAAAGCAGAAAGGTAAGTCTGTTTTTCATCTATGTCCCTATTGAAATACCACAGTACTTCCTGTAACAAGTTGAACGAGCTAGTTCGTGTCCACAGAATTTCTAGTGCTTCAGGTTAGAAACACTAAATCATAAAGTAATTTCCTTTCAGTAATGATATACAAGAAGGAGCTTTCTAATGGAGGAAGACAGCAGGAGGTGAATCTTTTGTCCATCCCAGGTGGCTAATATGACAAAACGTTTGCCCGATCTCAGAGAAGGGAGATGATGCCATCCTTGTTAGAGACTTTAAATGACACTCTAGATTTAAGTCTTCAAAACTAATGGACAAGCTGCTTATTACTTAGAAGGCAAACTATAAAAGAGAAAGCAAATAGGTATAGAGATTTTTGTTTGGTTAATCATCTATAGGGAATCACCAATGCAACTGAATAGTGAACATTTTTTTAAAAAATATTGTCTTTCTAAACAAGTTAATCAAATTCAATATACCACTCTGTGGCAAATCTTAAAATCAGGACACAAGGGTAGATGAAGAAATGCCACTTCTGAGTAAGAGAAGTTGGCTAAGAAATATCATTTTGCTGAAATTTGGGCATGCTCCTGGCTTATTTGAAAACACTCAGGTCCACTTGAAAATGTTCTATCCCAAAGCATTCTATACCCATGGATGCCACAGTCACAAGGATTATATTCTCTATAAAATGCTAACGTTCAGGGGCACCTGGGTGGCTCAGTTGATTAAGCGACGTCTTCGGCTCAGGTCATGATCCCGGAGTACCAGGATCAAGTCCCGCATCAGGCTCCCTGCTCAGTGGGGAGTCTGCTTCTCCCTCTGACCCTACCCCCTCTTGTGCTCTCTCTCTCAAATAAATAAAATAAAATCTTAAAAAATAAAAAAAATAAAAAAAAAATGCTAACGTTCACAAGCATACCGTGAGACTACAGATCTGGGATCGGCAAACCACGGTGCATGGGCCAAGTCTGGCCTGCCACCTGTTACTGCAAATAAAATTTTGTTGGAAAAAAGCTCCAGTCATTTGTCTAGATGTTCTCTGGAGCTGCTTTCGCACTACAATGGCAGAGATAAGTCGTTATCGCTGAAAATATGCACAGCCTAAAATATTCATGATCAAGCACTTTATGCAGGGTGGGCAAACTTTTTCTGTAGAGTGCTTGACATTGTAGCACACTGTTTGTTTACTATTTCTCTTTTCCCTGGGCAGGGAGGATGGCAGAGAAACCCTCATGTCTGTGTGTGGACACATGAGGCAGACAGATGCATTGATTAGTGCCTGCCATTAGACATGAGTTGGCATCACAGATAGTCCATTGTCACAGATTTTATTTCTTCCTGCAGTCCATATTTCACCTATTCATGCTGTTGCACAAAGGGAGTTCACAATTTCACATAATTACTTGCCTAGAGAGTAAGCGGCCCTCTTTTAGATGAATGACTTGATTTGCACGTTTATCCTGAGCTGAGATCATGGTGCATTTATGCCTTGCAGTACGTTGTTGTGTGTCATGAACAAACAGAGCATCTTGGGAGACTAGATCATAGCAAATAATGGAACTGTGGTCCAAAACAGACCGGATTCCTAAAGTCGAGACCTCCATCTACTGTTCTTCAGACATAGCATGGCACTCAAGGCCAGCAAAATTAGGTAATTGTTCATTCTGCCTTAAACTTTTATTTTTTTTCTTTTATTTCTCTTTTTTTTTTCTTTAAGCTCTATGCCCAATGTGGGGCTGGAACTCACGACCCCAACATCTACCCAGGAGGGCTTCACTCTCTCCACTATTTTATCATGGTGAATATTATTGAAACTGCCGAGCCTTATTATATATTTTATAATTATAATTTTATAATTAAACAGTTACTGATTCCACCTGGCTCTGCTGCAAGCCTGAGAATGGCTGTTTAAATAAGAGTGTGAAGCTGTCATTCAAGCTAAATCCACAGTAAACACAGAGGGAGAGGAGAGGTGTTTTTGGGTGTGAGTAGTGATGGATCACTCAGCAATAGTTGAGTTTGTTTTGTTTTTAATGAGCATGAAAGTGTTTGTAAGTGATTATCTCATGTAGACTTCACCTTAACTCTGTGAGGGAAGATGAGGGCAAAGATCAGCGTTGCTGGTGTCTGTTCATGGACTCACTTAACTCAGCAACACTTCAGGGTGAAATTGTAAAGAATCCAAATACTAGGGGGGAAAATTCACAACTCAGAATCTAAGAGATTATGTTCAGGCTGCAGAATGACATGGTTAAATGATCACCTAAAATCCTATAGCTAGGAATCGGCTCAGCCGAGATTAGAACCCAGGCAATACGACATGGGAGCATACGTAGCTAATGTCAACACTGACTCAAAATAACACACATATATGGAGCAACTACTGGTTATTCACATACAAACCCCGTTTATTAGTTTCTGCTCTTTCCAGGCATGACAGGGAGGGCACTGAAGACAGAGCAGTGAGCAAGGCATTAACCACACATTTATTTATTTAGTTATTCTAACCTACCACAACTCTGATGGTTCTTGGAAGAAAAACGAACAGGGTGCTACCAAACACGTAGCAGGAAGTCCTGACATACGTCAGAGGAAGTAAATTTTCAGGTACGCCTGCGAGGATGACTAGGAGTTTTGAGGAAGGTTGAGAGGAGGAAGATGCGCGGATACAGAAAGAACATTCCAGGCAGAGGGGGCAGGAAGTGTGAACACTCGAGACATAAATAATCATGGCGAACACTCACCCATTCTCCTTGAATTCAAGCTCTACCCAACAGTGACTCCCCAGTTCTTGACATACATTCTTCCTCTGGCCACTTTATTTCCTTCTGTCTCTTCCTCCTTCATTCGCCCCTTCCCCCACAGGTTCCTTTTCTTCTGCTCCTTTCTTCATGTTGTTGATCCTCAGGGCTCTGTCCTTGGACTGATTTGTTCCTGGCTTTTAATTCTTTGATTGTATCATCCACTCCATGGATTTAATTACTATCTAAATAGAAGAACCAATTCTTCCTATCTAACTCCTATTTTTCTGAGAGCCAATCCTGTGTCTTTGGCTGACTACAAGTGGATGGTTCTCCTTCCAGGTGTTACAGGTAGCTTAACCACACCTCGCTCCCAAACAAATCCTTATTACTCCCCTCCAAAACTGTTCTTGTTCACTGTTGGGTATAAACTGACTTCACCAGAAACACAAGCACAATTCTTTGCAAATCCTTTTCTTTTAACAGGTTTTATTATCCCCCACCACCAATGGAGTTCTGTTAATTCTGCTTTCCAAGCTTCTCTCAAATGTGACCCTTTCTTTCTACCCCCATTGTCATTCCCATGTGGTACTTCCCCTGTGACAGCTATGACCTACCTGCATCACCCTTTGCCAGTCATCCTCCCTGCAGTCAGAACAAGCTACCAAGAATGCAAGTCTGAGTGTCATTCCATATTTACATTTCCATTGCCCTTAGGCTAAGATGGGGAGCACAGGTCTACATTCTGATTCCCACCTTTCACGACTTCAGTCCTATTTCTTGTCCTGCCTACATTCCATATAGTCTCAATCACTTATCAGACTGTGCTCTTGACTGTCTCCTACCCATTTTCCATGTTCTGGATTTGACCTCGGAACATCTTCTGTTACCCTCTAGTGGGCTGGATTATTCTATTATGGTCCCAGAGCTTTGTTAATTCCAACCCAACATTGCATTCCTCACACTTAATAATACAGGACACATACCCCTCTAGCTTATCATTACAACTACATCATCTAGCATGGTGCCTGGCATATAGTAACCATGTTATCAATACTTGTTGATTGACATGGATGAATTCTATAACCTCGAGAGTCCTATAATTGTAATATCAGAAAAATATGAGATTTTGGATGACCAGCTTGAACCTTGGGTTTGTCACTTCTTTTCTGTATTGGTTGTGACCAGTTACTTCTCTGAACCTCAAATTTAATCTGTGAAATAAGTTATAATGTCCGACTCCTAAGGTTGTTATAAAAATCAAAAAGGGCTGTGAACGATGGGGCACATCAAAGTGGTTAACAAATGGGAGCTTTAGCTGATTAATTTAGTGTCTTAGGAAGTAGAACTTAACATCGAATGCCTAGGAGTTTGGAGAGCACTGGTGTGATCTGGCGTAGCATACTCCTTTCCTAGCTACTTAATTTCTTGAACTCTTAATTTTGAATTTGATTTTCTGTAATAGCCTATCCAACCTTCCAAGGAGAATCCAGTCACAAGGAGTCACATTAGATACCACAGATGATTCTTACATAGAACTTACTTCACAAGTAGAAGTCCCTTTTCCTGGGGGTGGGAAGGAGGGAGTCCCTTTTCCTGGTTAGTCACGATCTTAGTTTTCGGTAGCTGCTATAACAGATTGCCATAAACTTGATGGTTTAAAGCAAATCAAACTTGATATGTTATAGTTCTGGCGATCAGAAGTCTTGAAATCAGTCTTACTGGGCAAAAACCTTGCATCAAGCAGCACTGAGTTCCTTCTGGAGGCCCTAGGGGAGAACTATTTCTTTACCTTTTCCAGTTTCTAAGGTGTTCCCATTCCTTGGCTCACAGTCTCACCTTCAGATTTCAGAGTCCATAATGGCCAATTAAGGCTTTCTCCTACTATATCCTTCTGACGTTGACTCTTCTTCCTTCTTTTACATTTAAGGATCTTGTGATTCCATTAGGCTCATCTGAATGATCCATGATAATGCCCCTCTCTTATATTCATTTAATTAGGAACCTTAATTCCATCTGCAACTTAAATTCTCCTTGGCCATGAATGGAAACATAGTAACAGGTGCCAGGGGTTAGGATGTGGATATCTTTAGGAGGACATGAAGGGCTTTGTAAGTCCAGTTAATGCTCCCAAATGTACTATGAGATACTATTAATCCATTTTATGGATAAGGAAATGGAAATTTTGCAAGACTTGCTTTCTCACCAGTCACATCTGGCCATTGGCAGAACAGGATTCTGAGCCTCTTTCTACCACCTGCCCCATTGAGTTCTGTGTTCTTGCATGAGGTCCTGAAAGTTCTCAGGCAGGACCCTGTTTCTCTCCTCTCCTTAACAGGCTCCAGCTTCAGAGGTTTGTTCAGTTCAAACTGTGAGATGAATATATCTGTGTAGACACTCAGCAGGTCACCTGAGATACATTTTACTCTGTTCTGCAGCAGCAACACTAGGGAAACTAAATAAGCTAGCTCCACTTTAAATAAGAAACAGGAGCATCCCTTGTACAGAAACCCAAAGAACCAAATCCGTAACTTGTGAAAAGAGAAGTAGTTTTAAAGCTTGTAAATGGACTTGTTTTGGATACACATACAGCTACCCTGAAAAGACCCCTATTTCATTTCTTTCTTTTTTATTTTTATTTTTTTTAAGATTTTTTATTTGACACAGAGAGGGGGAGAGAGAGACAGAGAGAGAGAGAGACAGAAAGCAAGCACAAGCAGGGGGAGCGGCAGGCAGGGGAGAAGCAGGCTCCCCGCTGAGCAAGGTGCCCGATGTGGGGCTCGATCCCAGAACCCTGGGATCATGACCTGAGCCAAAAGCAGCCACTTAACTGACCCAGGCGCCCCCATTTCTTTCTTAATGTCAGCAGGATATTGGAAGATTTCTTCTATAGGAGTGAAATTACTCCTCTCCCATATACTGAATTCTGTGGTAAATGTCATTGGTATGTATTTCAATGTGGTTGACTCATTTATGGAGGTGTTGAAACCCTGCATTTCATGAATCAGATGTTACTGTGTTAATATCTATGGCAATAAAATTCTAGGTCTGGAAATTTAAAAACCCAGGAACAAGATCTAAATCAGTTTTTACTGAGTGACATCTTACAAGCAATCCAAATTCTGTTTAATAACCCCCTGCATGTTTTTATGGGTAAAGTAATGCTAAGTTCTAATCTCACACCTACAAGGTAATTCCACAAATGAAACCAAGTTTGCAAAGTTCAGAGGTAAGCAGGCAGAATTAAAACTTCCCTTCTCCCACCCAATTCATTACGATTTCTGTTCTAATTCCTTTATCAAATGCTTCCTTTCCCATGGTGCAGATATGATGCTAAAAGCTTTGAAGATAAACTTTGTTTTAGTCCATATTTCCTGTTACCCTTGAGGTTTGGGGGCTGTAGTAAGGTAAAGGGAAGAAAGGGAGTCAGCTTACAATTATTCTAACGGACATAAAGACAGGTTTAATCTTGGCTCCAATCAAGTTAACCCAGTGGAATGATATTAAAATACTTTTTTCCCCTATTTCTTTCTTAGGAAAAAAGAAAGAAAGAATGTCTCCTTGCACTGGAAAATATACAAGTCCTCTTGGGATAACAAACATAATTCATTCTCACTCAGGCAACCGGTGAGATCACTTCCCGGTTGCTGAGCTTATAGGTTATTGAAACCACTGGGGTTTTGTTAAAAATAGCCATCTAATAAATCTGCCCCTTCTTTTAACTAGGATAATGGTGTTAACTTTCTTATGGGTTATTTCCTTCCTTTGAGGGCAACTTTTTAAAAAATCCCCAATAATGCATATGTCATGTAGACTTGAGAGAAATTGAAATACCCTGCTGTATTGATTTCTGTGGATTGGCAAGTGAAGGTGTTAAGTAATTTAAGTGTATTGATGGGGGCTATGTCAAGACCATGCACTGTTTCCTTTGAGTAGGTTTAAAATTTTCTAAAATGCCGGACCATCCTCAGTGAAACTGATCCCTTTAAAACCTACCTGAAAGAGAAAAAGCCACCTTCCCATAAATTTTCAGGCCAAATGTAGGGGTTGCCCTCATTGTACACTTTAGGGATCTTCTAAAAATTTTGTTAAAACAAAAGTAAATTCAGATGTTCTATAAGAGCATCAGGGTGGGCGCTTTCTTATTTAAAGGAGACAGGTGGTAAAAGTGAAAGTTGATTTCTTAGGCAAAAATCACTGGATTCCCTCTTTGTAAATAAGTGTGGCAGCTAGAGCATAATCATAAGGCACTGGGCCAGAAGTCATGGTTCCTGGATCCAGCTCCTGGGAATGCCTCTCCCACATTAGGGACTTGAGTAATGGTTAACCCTCCTGACCTTTCGGTTTATTCATCTGTAAAAAGTGAATAATAGTACCAACCTCAGTCTTTGAGTGACTTAAATCAATACATTCATTTAATGTGAATTGAACAAACAATAAAACAGTAGTAGTAGAAACTAAGCTTCATGGAATTCATTCTGTGCATGGGGCACATTCATGGCCTAGAATGAGTACAAACATGCCTAGATAGTGATCTTCTCTGGCCCCACGGAATGACCAGACAACTTGCCTTTGGCCTTAAGCAACAGCATCTTTTCAATCACGTGTTTGGTATAAATAAATATCTATTTGTATACCATGTATGCACCAGTATCATTTATATACCAATCCCATTCTCCATGTTCCAAAGGACAGAAAAGACTGAGAAGCATAACTGATACATATAATATCAATTAAGTTTATTACAATGCATTTTAGAGCTCAGGAGGTGGAAACATAATGAATTTAACTAAATTGGCTGAAATCACACAAGCAAGTAAGGGGCAAAATTGCCATTTGACTCTAGGTTTATGTGATTGTGATGGTTAATTTTCAGTGTCCACCTGATTGGACTAAGGGATGCCCAGATAGCTGATGAACATTATTTCTGGGTGTCTAAGAGTGTTTTCAGAAGAGAACAGCAATTCAGTCAGTAGACTGGGTAAAGATCTGCCCTCACCAATGTGGGTGAGCATCATCCAATTCACTGAGGGCCCGAAAAGAACAGAAGGGTAAAGGAAGGATAGATTCTTACTTTCTCTTCTTGAGCTGGGATGTTCCTCTTCTCCTGGCCTCCTACATTGAAGTTTCTGATTCTCAGGCCTTTGGACTCCAGAGCTTACACCAGCAGCCCTTCAGATCTCAGACTAGGAGTTATATCACTGGCTTCCTTGGTTCTTAGGCCCTCATATTAGGACTGAATTACATGACTGGCTTTCCTGGCTTTCCAGCAGATGGTCGGACTTCTTGGCCTCATAACCATGTGAGCCACTTCCTGTAAAAAAAATCTGTGTGTATCTTATTGGGTCTGTTTCTCTGAAGAACCCTAACACATCAATGAAGGCTATGCTCTTATTTATCAAACTCTACTGCAATTGTCATTAGTAATGTTTAGTAATAATTAATCATAACTCCAATTCACTGTTGATTCACAAATTGGCCATGTACACAGAGGGCAGGGAGAGACTGAAGAAAGAGACCACCACTCCACATGGGGAGGTAGCAGGTTTAAGAAGAAAGGGCACTTCTAAACGAGTCTTGTCTTGGGTGGCCGCAAGACAAGCAGACCTCGGCACCCACCCACCAAGTCTTAAAATCTTATATAGAAAGCTTAACTGGCTGCAGTCATGTTGAGACCATCTGGACAGGATACAACACTTTATTCTCAGGACTGTTCTTGGAACAGCTCCCACTGTGGAATCGGTAGGTAGAGCATAAATCCTAAGGACAGGGGAGGGGATAAGGGGTGGCCGATTACCCAGGTCCAGCTTCTGGGTCAACCAGCAGTCACGTCCTCTCAGTGACCTCCTCCAACGTTCACCCCTTTTTAAGGAACATGATAAGATTTCACTTTCTTGCCTTCTTGAGGTTAGGTGTGGCCAGTGATGTGCATTGGCCAATAAATATAAGTGACATGATTCAGTCCTTGGTAGAGGTTTCAAGAGCCTCCTTTCTCACTGTGACAGTGACTATGGAAGCCCAATCAAGGCGATGACTCTGCCAACCCAAGTGTCACTAGAACGGACCATAGTGAGGAAAGCCATCTTATGGAGTACATGTCATGTGAGCTAGAAATACACTTTGGTTTTGTTAATACACAAAGATTTGAAGGTTTACAACCACAGCATAACAGGTCTCTCTTGACACAATGAGGCTGCTGCTAAATATGTAGTAAACTGTTGATGGTGTGCTGGGATATTGCCTCTTGGAGGATGGAAGAGGCCATCATTTGTAATGTTGGGTGAATTTTGTAGTGTGAATACTCCCACTGTGGCTGATTTTAAGCTACTTACATGAGAACACTGAATATAGACTTGAAGCCAAATGGACAAAGAAAGATGAACAGAGAGGACGGAAAGGAAAAATAAGGTAAAAACAGAGAAGGGGGCAAAGCATAAGAGACTATTAATGATAGGTAACAAACTGAGGGTTGCCAGAGGGGAAGTGGGTAGGGGGAGATGGGGTAAATGGGTGGTGGGCATTAAGGAGGGTACTTGTAATGAGCACTGGGTATTAATATGCAAGTGATGAATCACTAAATTCTACCCCTGAAACTAATACTACACTATATGTTAACTAACTAGAATTTAAATAAAATCTTGAAAGAAAAAACAGAAAGAAACCAAATGGACAAAATTAGCTCTGGCAAGCCAGTAGGAGGCCAGCTCTAATATACCACTTTCTCAGGGTATTTGGTAGCAGATGTGACTCCATATTTCTTTGAGTTTGCAGCCCAGGGAAGCAACATTGAATGGGATAATAAGGGAAGGTGTATATGTATTCCATTTTATCAAGAATATAGTGACTGAAGTAAGGATCTTTTCTTAAGTACAAATCTTAATCTGAAATCCACCAAGAGGAAGGTGGTAGGATGTTGCCACATGGCTTCCAACAGCTACATGACTGTTGGAGTCTATGTCAATTGTAAGCCATAAGATTCACTTTTTGAAAGAAGCATCAATCCTAAATTTAGATGGTTCCATCAGAAATATACAGTACAATGATGTATACCAGAACATTTACATATGTTTTCATGACATCAAATTCTCTTTTGGATCAATCCAACTTCCTTTTGACAGTCTCTCCCAAATGATAAATTTTTAAAAATTTTATTTATTTAAGAGACAGAGAGAGTGAGAGAGAGAGAGAGCACAAGCAGGGTGAGGGGCAGAGGGAAAAGCAGACTCCCACTGAGCAGGGAGTCCGATGTGGGACTCAATCCCAGAACCCTGGGATCATGACCTGAGCCAAAGGCAGATGCCCAACTGACTGAGCCACCCAGGGCCCCCCAAATGATAAAATTTTGAAATAGTTTTAGCATAGATGGAGAATATTATAAGTAAACACTTGAAGATACATAATTACTATATGCATAGTCCTCTGTGGCAAAGACTGGTAGGTGTTTATCAATCCTATTCTATTTTTCTGGACACACTAGATTACATTTTCCAACCTCTCTTGTGGTAGCTTTGAGACTAGGGAAGAAGTGTTGTGTATCATGTCTAGATCTGGCCATACATGACTTTCCTTGCTGTATTTGCCAGTTGGTTGGCTGATGACAGGGGACCAATAAAGGACTCCAAATAGGCCCTGGAAGGTAATGCTACCACTAGAGGAGAAAAGCCAGAATTCTTAGGTCATTGGTGTAAGCCAGCTGCTAAATGCTGACTGGACTTTCCATTGAGTTATTCTGTGTTGTAGCAGCTAATGTTAACTACTCTGATTGATATCGCTTCTTATCTGAGAATCTATTATATTTGTGTGGCACTAAAAGCATATTATTTTGGGTTTTTATATGCATGAAGAATTTGGAGCATCAACCATTTCAATGAAACAATCCGATAAGCCAAAACACAATTTAGATTATCAAAGCAGAAACAGAGGGAACCCAGAAAGTATATGACCTGGCTTTATCCCGAGAATTACAAATTACTGAAGATAGAAATGAATAATTGTTTTGTGTATCTTCCAAGTAGAGGAGTTGAAGTATTTCCTCCCTCTTCATTCTTAACTTTGAAAAGATAGCCGTGGAGCTTCGTAACAGGAAGTTATTTTTAGGAAATAGTTCTTTTAACAATGATGAGGTGAACACTATGGCCTATTGTTGAAACTAGCAAATTTTGTTTAGATCCAAATGCTCCAATTCTGGGTATATTAACTCCTCAACAGCCTCCTCCTGTTTATTTATTTGCCTGCTTATGTGAAAAAATGTTTTAGCAAATGTTTGCTAAAATTCTGTGATAAAAAGGACTTTTTGAATCAAATAAGTAATTAGTAGTCTTTCGTAGGCAGTGTTGTACCACCCAGATGGCTCCTGTAGGAAGGACCTGCTGAAAATAACACGATCAGCAAAGGCCCATTAGCTTCTTCAGTGGCAGAGAGCTGCCCTGCCCAAGGTCAGGCAATGCCTGAATGTCACTCACCCAATGACCATCACTGCTTGGATGACCAGTGATCCTCACTCCTGAGCTCCTGGTGAGGCTTTATCTTATTAACATCCCAGCTGATTTCTCCCTCTGCCCAGTCTTGCCTCCTGCCCCTTCATTTCGAAGGGGTTGATCCCAAATAAACATCATTCACCCTAAACTCTATCTCAGCATCTTCTTCTAGAGAACCCAACTTGTGACACCACTGAAGGGCTAGCCAACTGATCAGAATGCACCTATTTAAAGTGCAAATTTAAATAGAACTTGCTCTGTGAGAGGACACACAGATGAGTCTTCTGCTAATGTTTGCTCTGGAATGCAGACTAGAGATTCTTAATGTTACTTCAAAGTTTCTTTTTTTTTTTTAAAGATTTTTATTTATTTATTTGAGACAGAGAGAATGAGAGAGAGAGAGAGCACACGAGAGGGGGGAGGGTCAGAGGGAGAAGCAGGCTCCCTGCCGAGCAGGGAGCCCGATGTGGGACTCGATCCAGGGACTCCAGGATCATGACCTGAGCCGAAGGCAGTCGCTTAACCAACTGAGCCACCCAGGCGCCCATACTTCAAAGTTTCTGACTGCTTTTTCTTTTACATTTGCACTTCACAGATCAAGGTATTGCAATATATTTTTTAAAAACAGATCTAGCGAAGGACACTTTTTTCTTCCTGTATTCCAATGGAGGAAAGGAAATTAATTAGTTGATTAATTTCATATAGCCCATGGCTGTCAAATACAGATATACCATTTATTGCTGTATCGTCTCATTTTCTTTATACAAAAAAAACAAACACAAACACACTAACCCTTGGGCCCATAGATGTTGATGAGAATCATTTTTACTTAGATTTGTCCTTTAGTTTCATACTCCCACTCCATATAATGACTGTATATAAAAATATTAGACAAAAGTAATGTCTTTCAGTATCTCTTTACCACGACTGTAAACATCCATCCAAATAATCTTTTTTTTTTTAAAGATTTTATTTATTAGAGAGCATGCCTGCGCTCTTATGCATGGCGGGAGGGCAGAGGGAGAAGCAGACTCCCCACTGAGCAGGGAGCCTGATGCGGGGCTCTATCCCAGGACCCTGAGATCATGACCTGAGCTGAAGGCAGACACTTAATGACTGAGCCACCCAGGTGACCCCCCCCATCCATATAATCTTATATGATGGTTCCTCTTGGAATTATAGCCACTGAAGCCTGGTGTGATTGTTTATTAAAATAATAAATCCAGTTTATCACAGTTTCTATTATATATTTCTGAAGATTATAGCTGGGGCCATTCTAATATAGAGCTGAGAATTATAACTATGTTATCAGATCGCGTACACTATGAAACCTCTCCTTTGTGAAAATATCTATGATTTGTCTGCCCTAGAGGCTGGCGCTTACCCCAAATGACCTAGTTCTTCAGATTATAAATAGTATTTTATGTATATTATGTTTAGTTATTATGTATATTGTTTAGTGTATATCATGGTCACTTGCTATTATAAATTATCTCAATATGTCCAACACTGTTTTAATTTCTCTCCATAACACAGTGACAGTGTGCTAATCCACTTTGAATTTTCAAATGGATTCAAATATGTTTGAAAGTCAAAAACCATAGAAAAAATGTTTATCTACAAAATTAAATGTAAAAAAAATCAATTTACTTGGCCTACAGGATGGTAGAAACTTGGGCATGCCATGGTTAATATTGAGGTAACTAGAGGTGATTTAAAGGGATTTAGTTTCTAATCAAAATTCAAAATACAAGTTCTATGGATTTGTGTGTGTATTCTCTTATTCAGTATATATTCTTTTTTGAGCCATTTCTGTAATTCTTTTTGAGTCTCAGCAGTAGATGAGTCACACATTTTACTAAGTGTTTTAATTTTTCAACACACTGAATCCCTGATAAAAATTGAAAGTATGATTTTTTTCCCTTCTGTAATCAAAGAAAACCAAATTCAAAGGCTCTTCTAGAATGGGTTTTCATATCTCAGATCATCCCTTATCTACCCTTCTCAGTTCCAGTTCTGTTTTCCTCAAAACATTATGATTGGGCAAGTCCTCTAATAATTAGCTTTGTGAAGGGCGGAACTTTTTGCATGGGCCGATTACAATGTTTATGTAAATTACTTCGAAGTTTGGCAGAACCCTTTCTAGAGACAGGGACTCTTCCTGTTATTATTTCACCCAAATCTGCTCAACTCTCTGATCTTTGTATTACAAAAACAAAATGCCTTTACTGAATCCTGACATGTCATGAGCTTGACAGTGCTAAATCGCTTCTCAAAAGCAGCAAACGTTTCAGCCTGTCTTCTTTAAAAAAAAAAAACAAAAAACAAAAAACAAAAAAATACCTGTTCTAATTTCTTAACCACTGAAAAAGAGCAGAGCTCACGTCAAGTGTGACTCATGATAACAAATCTGACACTTTTCTCTCTCCTCCCCTTGTCCCTTTAAAAATTGATCATGTATTCAGTTGCCTTCTGACTCGTTCAAAGTATCCTGAAATTCTTGAGCAAGAGAGGAAGGAGTGTTTCGCTCAATTCTTGATGATGATTCAGTCAACCACTCCAAGAATGGGGGCAGAGTGGCCAGAATTGTAAAGTACGATGGTATTGCAATGTATATACTGGTCATCTCCCACCATTTATTTCTTGTTGTTGTTGTTGTCTTATTTTTTAATTTAATTTAATTTTATTATGTTATGTTAGTCACCATACATTACATCATTAGTTTTTGATGTAGTGTTCCATGATTCATTGTTTTCATATAACACCCAGTGCTCCAAGCAGTATGTGCCCTCCTTAATTCCCACCATTTATTTCTATATTACCAGTTAGCTCTAAACTTAGCAACTGTTAGGGGAAAAAAAAAAAAAAAAGAGCCCCTCATTAGATTTAGACAACCAGATACTGTTCTAAGCTTGGGTCTCTAGAAAGGCAAATTTCTGTGGCAAATAGTTAAACCACCTTCCCTCCCTCCCCTTCTTCAGCTCTTCTGTCCAGAAGTCCTGACAGCTGTTCAAATGGAAAGCTGCTTTTCTACTCCCAATCATGGAAGTGGTATGATGGTTTCGGAATAAAATTACAGGTATGCCTCCCACAACTCTGGGATGGGTGCATGGTAATCCTGATAGGTAACCAAAGCTATTGAAAAGGTCTGTCTTCTACTGCAAACAGGAATTAGTGTTGTATCTGGCCTTTGATCAGAAAGCTGGGTATAGTACATGAATATGCTCTTTCCATTTTAACATCAGATTGGCCACCCTTTTATTTTGATGTATAACTAACACAATTCCAATGTTTAAGATTCAACCAGTGCTTACTAAGGTTTTATTGTTACTAGGCTAGTTACTAGGCTAGACTCTATTGACAAATAACTAGGTAAGTTAGACATGTTCTCAACTTGAGTCTCCATGGAGGACACTTCCAAATCTACTGGATCCATCTAAAGGATTCTCAGCAAGGAAGGGACTTAGTCCTTGGTGTAGAGGGAGGCATTTATCATGTCTAAAAGCACTTTTGGTTGTCATGACTGGGGGGGGGAGGGGGGACTGGTACTGCTGTTATCTAGCGGCCAGAGGCCAGGGATGCTGCTATACATCCTATAATGCACCGGATACTCCCCATAACAAAGGATGATCTGGTCCAACAGGTCTGTAGTGGTGAGATTGAGAAAATACGGCATAAAAGAACTCCATAAACAAGGGGTGGGGGTTAGAAAAGAATATCTAGCATTTCTCCAAATAAGGTTGTTCTTTTAAAAGAAGCAAAACTTATATTGATCTTAGAAGACAAAAAAGAGGACAAGTTGGCAGGGGTAGCTCTGAGTAAAATTGAGAGGTCTTTGTGTGTAGAACAATGCTAAAGGGTCTTACCCTCTTTTAGAGACCAGAGTGGTTGCAGATGAAACATACTGCCATACTGGTCCTTAAGATAACAATAGCCACAGCACCAACCCCAGCAACTAACCCATATGCACTTAGGAGCTGACCACTGTTCTAAACAATTCTCATGTTAAATTCGCAACTACACTATCAAAGTGGATACTATTATCCTGCATGTTTTAGAGATGAGAAAACTGAGGACAAGAGCAGTCAATTAGTGGTCCTGTGGTCACTCAGCTGTGCGTGGTAGAGCCTTGATTAAAACCCAAGTGGTGTGGATTTGGAGTCTTTGTTCTTAACTATGAACAACTAAACTGCCTCTTCCTGTGTGAGCCGTCTACATTTTGCTCCATCTCAGCTGCACTCCAGATGGGTGGTCTTGGGCAAGTTATTTTCTCTGTGCTTCCCCTTTATCATCTGTAAGGAGGATCTACTATTTGATTTTGGTTGTGGTAGGGTTTGAGTGAGTTAGTGTATGGAAGGCATTTAGAACCAAAAAAAAGTTCTCAATAAATTCTACCCATAATGATGACAATGATTCTTCTCCAGGACATCTGCATTTTAGGACAGGCTGGTGTTGTGTGGAGAGCGTACCCTACTTTTGGAGTCCAGCAGAGTTGGTCTGCATCCTTTCACTGCTTGTAATTAGCTATGTGACTTTGACCAAGTTAAGAAGCTCTTTGGGCCTTACTTTTCTTTCTTTTTTTTTTTTTTTTAATGTTATTAAATGGAAATAATCCTTTAGAAAAAATAAATGTAAAATTTTCTGTGGAAATGTGTAGTTCAATATCTAAAAGAGAAATGAATTAACAGAAATAAAATCTTAAACATTGTGAGGTTTGGGGAGTCTTAATTTCATATCAACTTTCCTACTGTCACCTGATCCATGCTGTTCAAGTATATTTAATCCTTTTGTAAAATCATCTCTGTTATGAGAAGATTGTCTTCTGTGCTTAGGTAGCCAGCATAGGTCACTAAGAAGTTTTGCATGCTTGTGGTAAAGCCAGTGTGTGTGTGTGTATGTGTGTGTGTGCGCGCACGCACACAGACATACATATGAACAGGCATATGCCCATAGAAAACCAAAGAGGACAAAGACTTGGCCTACCTTGTCTACTTGAGCCTATAGGCACAAACACTCTTGACAGGTGGTCTAGGAGAGAGCGTGATAAAAAGAGCTGTGGGCCGTGAAAAGCTGGTTCTGGGGATGGTTTGAGAGCACATGAGCTAGCAGAGGATGCAATTAGTATGGTTGGAAGCCAGGAGTATATACACATTATCCGCAGCTTTTATTGATGAAAATGTTGTCCATCACCTGGCTTTTGTTCTGTCTTAGATAACTGATATTTTTCATAGCTTCTCTTACACACTACATGCGTTTTGCTCTCTAAAGATATTTAAATAAAACTGTATTTCTGTGAATATGTGTCTTGAAGCAAGGTCCTTTTTAGGAATACAAATGATTATTGGCTAGGATGGAAATATATGACTTGGAGTCCACATGATACACAAAGGCAAGACACCTGGGAAGTCAATGACTAACAACATCAGCTCTTTTATGAATCAATAATTTGGCAGTGAGGCATTAAGGATATGATACAGGGTCATGGCCCTCTTGGATCATTAAGTACTCTTTTGATAAATTGTCCCCAAAGAAATGACAATTTTATTCAGATACAGGAGATCAGTTACTAAGAAAGTTGGGTTACAGGATCAGTTGTATGTCATATTTTTTTTAAGATTTAATTTATTTGAGAAAGAGAGAATGAGCAGAAGAAGGGGCAGAGGGAGAGCATCTCAAGCAGACTCTGCTGAGCGTGGAGTCCAACTTGGGGCTCGATCCCAGGACCCTGGGATCATGACCTGAGCCAAAGTCAGATGCTTAACTGATTGAGCCACCCAGGCACCCCTGTATGTCATATTTTTATTAATATTGGTATATTCTGTTTTTGATTAGAGGCTGGGATTTCTCAGTTTGATTTTCTTTTTAAATCCTTCTGCTTTTTTAGAAGAAACCTGATTAATTCTATTCTGGTGCCCAAGGTGTAGGGTAAATCCTTGAATCAGCTTTGTAGCCTATTTTGTGAACGTTTGGGCCAAGTAGCCATATTATTCTGCAGTTCTAACTAAGCGGTTATGTAAACGAGTAGATTAGTATAATGCCAAAGAGGTCATCAAACAAGGAAGTCCTGGTTTTCTTGTCAGTGTTTTCTTTGTTTCACTATACAATCCTCTACTTCTACTTCTGAACCTAGTCAAGAGTCCAAAAAGATGTCAGATTTAAGAGAGGCACACCATCCTTATAAGATGGCTTCTTGGGTCACATCATCCTTATGAGATGGGTTCTTGTTTCTCCTAAAACTCTAATTATGATTGATTTCCTGTCTTCCTCTAAGAGTCCCTCAGGATGAATGGCATCCATCCCAATCTCCAGCAGATATCTGGGTCCCTCAGATATCCATCATGAACTGGATATGTCTATGCCTCAATCTTCCTTGTTTCCATTACCCTTCAATCTGACCTCCAGACACTTCTCTTGCTTTCGGTATAACTCCCATATGTGAGGCTTTTCACTGAACATTTATCTTCTGTTTCTGTTTTCACACAAGCTTTAGCCTAAGTTTTCCCAGAATCACCTAGAATGTTAAAGCACAGGTCGAGGGGCCTATCCCTCCAGTCTCTGATCCATTAGGTCTGTGGTAGGGACGCAGAAGTTGCATTTCCGTCAAGTTCCCAAGTGATGCTGATGCTGCTGGGTTGGGGACCACACTTTGAGGACCAGTCCTCAAATAGAAGCTTGGTGACCCCCGAGCACACAGTTTCCCCTGCATTCCTTTCAAGTGGTGGCTGTTGTTCCTTTCACTCTTCACATACAATTATAACTTAAGATGGTTTTGGTGTTTGCTTCACTGACAGCTATTTCCCTATAATTCCTCTTCACTCCTTCCTGAAAGACCCTACAAAGCCATCAGATGATGACACTGGCAACGCTTCCTGTGGCAGTTCCTATGGACCCTCCCGTTACCTCCCCTCTTCCTCCCTGAAAAATGTTAGCATCTGGCCGACCATTCTTCTCTCTGTTATTATGCCTGCCAACGTTCTTGGTGTCTTCACCATCTACATACATGATCCATGACCCTATCACTGTTCCTCTATTGTCCCATCCACCTTACTTTCCTCATTTAGCTTAGATTCCAGACCCCAAAACTCTAACTTGCTCTTCAAGCAAAACCTTCCTATATTTTCCCTGTAAACCCTAACCCTGCAAACTTAAACCCAACTTTTCCTATTCTGGGCCTGGACCCAAGAAGGCTTACACAGCTGGAAAAACAAAACAGACAAAGAACCAAGCTGCCAGTTTCTACTTTAAGTATATATTTAAAAAAAAAAAAATTCAAATGGGCTTTCCACATGATCATAGCATCGTTCTCTATTTTGGCAATCAGTAACTGGGTAGAAGTTGAGAAGGATGTTCAGAGTCTCTGACGAGAGGAAGAATAAAGTACTGGTTGCAAGTTTGGATTTTAGAGCCAAATATATCTGAGTCTGTACTTGTCTCTGATTTTTACCAGTTGAGTGTCCTGGAACACTATCTTTTCACAGCTTTGCTGCCTCATCTAGAAAATGGGGAAAATGATAGCATAAACTATAAACTTAAGTTTTTTTATGAAGATTAAATGATATAAAGCACATGAAGTATTTAGCATACATAGCACCTGGTGATTAGGAAGCACTTGGCAAATATTAACTATAGTCGATAATGTTATTGAATTTATAACCCATCACTTAATTTTGACCAAGGCAGACACATCTTTGGAACGTAAGTTTAAAGTGTCCACAAATTAAGATCCTTCTGTTTCTAGTTTTTCCAAGACTGATTCTCTAAGTGGCATCTGAGTGAGTTAATGGGTGTGTTGTTACAGCATGGATCTAATTGGCTAATCTGAAGGATCCAGTGACTTGCACATTCTGCAGACCTGAAGTAAACCTCAACTCTCCTGAAATATCATTTTCCAAGTTCAGCCATGCCCTTGTCTTCCACCTTTTAACAAACAGAGTGAAATGAAAACAGTTTAGAGGAAGCTGTAATGTACTAGTAAGTCTTTCCTTATGAGGTAGTAATTCTGGTTTCCGTAACAACCATTAAGTGGATCCATTCATGAGATGTGGTCAGTCATTATGGAGAGGGCTGACAACAAGTGCAAGGCTTTGTTTCCATGTTCATCATGACAAAATCAGATTATTTTTAAGTCAATTAAAAAATGACATAGGACATGGGGAAAGGGAAAGATTTAGGGGCAGCTAAGAGTGGACAGAGGTCTGGTAAGAATATTTTAAAAATTTATGGGTAGGGGGGAGAAAGTAAATCAAGAAAACACTAAAGGCAAAACTACAAGGGTCACCATTGGGAAATTCCCATTAGCGATGGCAAGAGAAAGATGAAGAAGGTAATGATTAGCAAGTCCATAGCCATTATCACTAATGGCTGCTCTCCCATCTGTCCCCAATGCCACGAAACCATAAATATCTAATTATACTAAGTTTAATGTCTTGATAAAAAGCCCTTGTTTATTCCTTAGTACTTTCAGAGAGCAAATATTTTATTTGAGCAAAGGTTATTATGAAATTGAGATCGCTATGGATAGTTTGGTTAGGCAGCAGATTTTCTCCTCAGCAACAGATCCTTTAAAAGAAAACCATTACTAGCTGACAGTTTTAATGTGATTTAGAACATCCCCATATTATAATTTATAGGCATAATGTGAAATTCCTACAATGTACAAATGCCTCTTCTGGTTTCAAAACAAAAAGGAAAATAGCACACTCAAGAAGAAATAGATGGGCTAATAAGAGGAAAGCCAGTAAAGAAACTCCCATATTCAAAACAAACCATTTTTAAAGCTACTGTAGAATAAGACAAGTGGTTACCAAAAAATAACAAGGAATTTGTGAAAGTAATTTTCGTAATCGTAAAATCATTGTTACACATATAAACACATTTCTTATTTTGTCATAAATGTTTAAATGTTTAAAAAAATTTTAAGAGTTTTAAGGAAGGACTGGTCTAATAGATAATAAACCGTTTCATAGACTTGTTACAGGTGGAAAGATAAATAAGCAGGAAAAACAAAGCAAATTATATTGCCAAGAGGTACTGTTTACAACACTGATTCTCAGTATTTTGAGTGATACTTGACAGGATGTGAAGTACTTCGAGATTCGCCACCAAGTGTTTCTTTAAGTAAAGGACTTATTTTCTAATTGTCCTATCTCATAGTTTTAGAAAATCATACAAATCACAAGTTTGCAGTTTAATGAAATTTTACAAGATGAAGCCATGAAACCATGACCCAGATCAAAACAATGAGCCTGGAAATTCCCTCTGATTGCCTTTCTATAATCTCTTCCACAAAAAGACAGCCACTATTTTAATTTGTAGCTCATAGATTAATTTGGTTTGTTTTTTGAAAAAATCTTCAGATGAAATCTTTTGAATCAGGCATCTTTTCTCAACATTATGTTTATACCATTTTATCCTTATCATAGATTTTTCATTTCCATTGTTACAGGATATTGTTTTCAATACATTTCTAGAGTATTTTATATATTTACTATATTATTGTTAATTTGTGTATTTACCATATTTTCTCTTTTTCTTTGTAATGATCAAATACTTCATTTCCCTTCCCCTTGGCTTGTTAATTATACAATATGTTACTAGTCTATTAACATTTAGAGTACAACATGCCTCTATAACTATGAGTAAGTGCTGTTATCTCTTCTTGGACAATGCAAGGACTTTAGAATACTAACTCCATTTGTGCCCCCACCCCCATCTTTTCTTATACTCTGTCATATATTTTTATTTTATGTATAATTTAACTCCTACATGGCATTACTAAAGTCCGTATTTAGACTTATTCATGTAATTACTCTTTGGCTCTTTGTTTAGTGCTTCCAGCTAGGTTATGTTCTTTCAAAGAACTCCTGTTCAAAGAATGTCCTTAATATTTACTTTAATGTTGATGATAATTTATCTTGGTACTTGTTTTTTTTTCCTGAAAACATCTTTATTTCACTTTCATTTTTTAACACATTTGCTCAATATGGAATTTTGGTTAACTTTTTTGGGAAGGGTCTTCTGGGTGCTATCATTTCTGTTGAAAAGTAAAATATCAAACTTACTGTATTTCCATTGAAGGGAATTTCTCCATTTCTCTAGGTGGTTTTAAAGTTTTGTCTTTGTGGGTTTTTTTTTTCCCCCAGCAATTTTCATTTGATATGCCTGTGTGTAATTTTTTTCTTCTTTATCTTGTTTGGGGTTTGTTAAATGTTTGAATCTATGGGTATTAACCATCTTTGGAAAATTGTTGGTCAATATTCCTTCAAATATTGCTTCTGACCCATCCTCTTTCACCTGTTATTCTAGGAATCAAATTAGATATATTTTAGACTTTCCACCATGCTCCATGTATCTCCTATGTCCTTTTCTGTTTTTCTTTCTGGGTTTTAGTCTAATATTTTACCCACCTTATAATTGAATCACTCTGTTCTATCTCATCTACAATCTGTTGAGTTCTTAATTTCACTTTCACTTTTTTCTTCTTCAGGTCATGGCCTTCCATTTGATTTTTCAAATAAATTCTATCTCCTTTTCAAAATTGTCTGGCTTTCTGAATATATTATCTTTAAATTTCTATCTGAAAACCCCAATGACTGGATCACCTCCAAATTTGTATCATTTTCTGAGATTTTTTTTTATGGTCTTCTTTTATGGCATGTCTTTTTATTATTATTATTATTATTGGCTATTGGCTATTGTATATGAACAATTACTGAGGCTTTGGAAGATATTATCTTTTTTAAAGATTTTATTTATTTATTGAGATAGAGAACACAAGCAAGAGGAGGGGCAGAGGCAGAGGGAGAGAGAATCTCAAGCAGGCTCCAGGCTGAGCGCAGAGCCCGATGCAGGGCTCGATCCCACCACCCCAAGATCATGACCTGAGCTGAAATTAAGAGTCAGGCGCTTAACCAGCTGAGCCACCCAGGCGCCCCAGATATTATCTTTCTACAGAAAATATTTAATTTTCTCATGGCAGCCTAGGATGTACCATTGATGAGAGCTGAGTTGGTCTATTTCCAGAGTGCTCATTCTCCTGATGTGCAGACCTCTCAAGGTCTCTACTAAAAGCTTGGCCTAAACCCAAATTATTATCTCTATATGCCATGAGACTGCCAATAGTTTGCTGCTAGTTAGCTGTAGTTGCCATTTTATGCTTGATTTCTCAGGCTCTCCCCCTGCACACCCTTAGTACTAGCAAATGTCTACGGGGAATATCAATGCATAATGTTAGACTCCCATTTCTATGTGCCCTCTCTCTGGTCCCATGAGTCCTTGCTGCCTTGGCAGTCCCAAGCCCCAGTCTCTGGCTCTTACTGTAATACTACTGAAAATTCTAAGCCACTCCTGTTTTTCCTCTGAGCCCCTCAGCTGTTTATGGATAAGCCTAAGATAGAAAAGTGGCCAAGAATGTCTGACTCACTTCAGTGCGGGTTCTCTCTCAGCATCTTGAATCTTCAGGTTCTTTCTGCATTTTTTTTTTCTTCCTGAAACCTTAAAGAGATTTTCTGTTGTTGTGAAATGTTGCATAGTTTTTGTAGTGGTCATCAGTGGGAGGATTTGATTGATGCCAATCATCCCATTCTACCTGATTTTGATCTGTGAATAAGAATAATTTTGCTCTCTGAATACACATGCTGTAAGGACAGTGTCTATAACATTGAGAAGCCTAACATTGAGTCAGGCCAAAGGAAAAACACAGAGGTACCAAAACGTAGAAGAGCTGTGAATCCTGAGTATTTAAAAGAGCAGTATTAGTGTAAATAATAGTTTTACTCAAAGGGCGCCTGGGTGGCTCAGTTGGTTAAGCGACTGCCTTCGGCTCAGGTCATGATCCTGGAGTCCCTGGATCGAGTCCCGCATCGGGCTCCCTGCTCGGCAGGGAGTCTGCTTCTCCCTCTGACCCTCCCCCCTCTCATGTGCTTGCTCTCTCATTCTCTCTCTCTCAAATAAATAAATAAATAAATAAATCTTTAAAAAAAAAAAATAGTTTTACTCAAAGAAGGCATAGTGCCCAAGGAAAAAATGTGCGAAACAAGTTAACTATGTGAAGTCTTAAAGACCCCAAGAAATGTTAGTGTTGTTAACAACAACTGCTATAAATATGGCTAAGTAGTTGTCTCCGTCTTCAATGCCTTAAATTGTGCCAACAAAAATTCAGCTGTTCAAAAGAGCACCATGAAAAAATTAGTATGCATGAATGAGTATCTGTTTTAAATCAATGCCTTAATGTGGAAAAAGAGTATATATGATAAAGGAAATATGAGATGTCTAAAAAGAGCAGGATTTTATATAACATTCTAGGAAAATTATTTGGGGGGGACAAAAATAAGTGGAGATATTATACTATATACCAAGGTCAAGTTAAAATGATGAATAAGAGCTCTAAACTTAAATAATTAAATATTTCTTAAACTCTAAATAAATGTCTATCAAAGTAGTGCCACAGGGATGACTTTCTACACTAAAAAGATGGATCATCTGAAATGGCAAATAATTGGGAATTTTTTTTGTTATATATAGCGCAATGAGAAATATTCACAATAAATATAGAGCTCATACAACTTAATAATAGAAACATTCAGTAGATAATAAGATGAAGGATGTGAAAGAGTCATTCCCTGTAGAGAGATCTAGTGACTGTAAAAATGAATTTTAGAAAGGCTAAGTGCTCAAATAAATGGTATTTAACAAAACATCACAACTCTACTCTCAAAATAGTAAAAATTTAAAAAAGAAGAATGATGAACAATTACTGATACAAAATAGGCACTCTTACAACAAAAAGTGTATAAATAAAAAATGTTCAATTTTGGTAAATAAGAACAAACTACAGTGATTAAATAATCCTTGTACCCTAGATAATGTAACATTGTTATTATAATGGTGGTTATTAAGACTATGTTATACAATAATATCCATGCTATTATAGTAAAAGCAGGTGTAGATCTGTAACTACAATATCCAACTATATAAAATTTGCAGGGGCAAAAATTAACTGAGGTAAACTGAAATAATACAGTTGTTTTCTTATATCATAAATATTATTTTAAACCTCTTATATGTTTGGTTCTTTCCATATGTTCCATATTAATTATATAAAAAATATGCAATATTTTGGAAGCATTTTTCCCCCCAACATCAGCATGCCTATTATCCAGAATAATATTACACCTTAATGCTCATACTCAGACTGCTCTCTGAGTTATCCTGAGGAACATGGTTAGGATTCTGTGCCTCATATAATAGATTGGATTTAGCATGCCCATTTTTCTGAGTCCTTTATTCCCTCCAACACATTGCTAAGCTTCCAGGGGCTTTCTCAGCTGCATATTAGTTAGCTTCCGGACCTAGTTTCCCATTTCTAGCAGTATGCATTAATAGACCCCGCAGCTCAGTCTGTGTAATCCCCTCCTTGCTTAGCAGGACCCACACTTTCCAGTGGGGCCATGCTTATGTTTGGCCCTAACATATAGGTCACATTGCCAGGGGAGAGGGAGGGTGAGTAAATCTTGAGTTGAGCAAGTACTGACTTTCAAGGCATGAGCTCTCTGCTTCAGCTTCAGGTAAGTGGATGGTTGTTGGCTCCCTGCCTCTTGCTAGAGAACATCCATGCAGGCAATGGAATTCAGACTCTGGGCATGCAAGATAATTGAAGGCATCTACCTAGATATCTCATCCCAAATTTCAGGGTCCTGTTTCTTCCCTTTGGGGTCCTGGCTTTGCTGCAGGAGACTTGGTTAGACTGGCTAGAGTCTCTTTCAAGTTTTCCTTCTCTTAAATAAAGCCCTTGACGCGGTCTTCAGCTTCATCTGCTCCTCAGCTGCAAAAATGAGGGTTTCTTTAACATTGACATAGAGATATTTTGACTTTCATACTGTAAGTTGGTAATTGGCTAACCTGAGCTTGACATTTTTTCTCCTCAATGCATTAATAGGATTTAGCAACATGAAACAAATTTCACTGTCCTTATCATTATTGACCCTTTCCCCATACCTCCTAAATGATCAAAATATTGTAAAAACCGGTGCAATGAAAACTCATTTTATGTGAATATTTTTATGAAAACCTATATTTTCCAGTGAGAACAGAAGCATTTTTTTTTTCTTCAAATCTCTGTAATGTTGGACTTAATTGAAAACATCTGCATTCTTATGCCTACTTCCGTGGTCAATCTGTTGCGATATGTTTTGGTAGAAGTATATGAAGAAAATCACACTATGTGATCAGAAGGGGGAGAATAACTTTAATAGCCCTTTGAAATAATTAGGAATATGTTTTGATACCATACCAGTATTCAGCAAGTAGTAATTTCTCAAGAGTTATTTACAACATAAAATCTGAAATGCTGTCAATGAACATTCTGTGTTCTGTAATGTTAAAATCCATTGTCTATCCTGCCCTTCGAATGTAACTTTTACTTTTTTTTTTAAGATTTATTTCTTTGAGGGGCGCCTGGGTGGCTCAGTCATTAAGCATCTGTCTTCGGCTCAGGTCATAATCCCAGGGTCCTGGGATCGAGCCCCACATCGGGCTCCCTACTCTGCGGGGAGCCTGCTTCTCCCTCTCCCGCTCCCCCTGCTTGTGTTCCCTCTCTCATTGTGTCTCTCTCTGTCAAATAAATAAAATCTTTAAAACAATAATAAAATAAAAGATTTTATTTGAGAGAGAGCAAGCGCACGGGGAGAGGGAGAAGCAGGCTCCCCGCTGAGCAGGGAACTCCATGCGGGGCTCGATCCCAGGACCCTGAGATCATGACTTGAGCTGAAGGCAGATGCTTAACCGACTGAGCCACCCAGGTGCCCTTGTATCTTTTACTTTTGCATGGTTTTGTAGTATCTTGCATTGATCATTTGGAAAATACTGGTTCACAGAGTTACACAGACCTTCTAAATATTGACACATCTTATTCCATAATATAAAAATATTGTTAATGTTGCCATCAAAATCCATAAGTGTCTTAACTATTGTTAAGCTGTAAACTCACAGTGGCCAATATAAGGTTTCCAGAATTCCAGTTTTCTCATGAAAGCTCAAATGTTATCACTGGAAGCAAATACTGCCAATTTAATTCCTTGAGCTGACAGACTTACTTTGTTCATTTAAAAAAAAATTATTCCAGATACCAAAGTCTGAATAACCATAGTTGTCTGTCAATTGTTCTTTCAAGTAAAATTAGTGTTCCCTGAGAAAAGAAGCAAGTTTGGCTCATCACTCAAACAATTGCATAAGCATTAGACAACTACTATACTTTGGTAGGCAGCTCAAGTGTTTTAGGATGGTTTCCTGTTCCATTACACAAAATAATTAAAAATATGTATACTGACTGCCGAGGATTGAATAAAATTATCAAATTTTACTGCTTCTTCCAGGATGTTCCTCAGTGAAACTGTCATAAACTGTCATTTTTTTAATGTATGCTCATGTACGGTCATGAAAATACAATGGCCCCACGTTCATTTCAGTGCCTCTGCCTAATTTGTACTGAGGTAATAGCAGTTTTACCCACCATGACTTTTCCACCATTAATGAAAAACAAATAACATCTTAGTGGTACCATGAAATCTCTGGGTCTCTTGGACCTCATGAAAGAGTCTTGGGAATGTCCAGGAGTCTGCAAACCAAACTTTGAGAACTGCTATAATAACTTATTCAGTTCCATAATAACATCCCTATTTAACAGAGTAGATCTCCTATTAAGTGTTCAACACACACACACGAATACCAGGAAACTCCGGAATGGAGTGTGGATATATGTCTATGACCTTGATTTTAGTGATGGTATCACAGGTCTTTGCAAATGTCCAAATTCATTAAAGTATACCCATTAAAAAGTGTGGTTCATTTTATACCAATGATATCTTAAGTGATTAAAAAAACACACCAAGATTTTAAACCAGGCAGTCTGGTATTATTGTCTATACTATTAACTATTATACTATATTACCACTTAGAGTAGAACTAAAGGTTTCAAAACGGAGTTAGGGAGCTATGCGTTTCAAGTACAGCTCATGGCCATGACCCTCGAAGTTACTGCAGATAATATCAAGGGACTTGGCATAGAAGAAAAATATGAGCTAATTGCTGAAACGATGAAGGAAGGTGAAAATGTGTCTTGGAGCCTGGTGCTTCATAATAATCAAATGGTTAAAGAATATTTTAACAGATACTGTAGACTCCACAAGAGGAAAGATGGTTGAGTTGGAGCAGTGGAACAATTATTTATAAGTAGGAATAAGACCTGGGCAGAACTTTTCTCTCCCCAGGAGATGGGCAGGGGGTGGGAGGGGGGAGATAATGACTTCATTGGAGAGGGTAGTACAGATTTTCTTTGGAGAGAGACATTCCAGGTATCATTTAAAGTGGAAAGAGGGGTTGCCTGGGTGGCTCAGTCCTTAAGCGTCTGCCTTCGGCTCAGGTCATGATCTCAGGGTCCTGGGATTGAGTCCCGCATCAGGCTCCCTGCTCAGTGGGGAGTCTGCTTCTCCCTCTCCCACTCCCCCTGCTTGTGTTCCCTCTCTCTCTCTCTGTGTCAAATAAATAAATAAAACCTTTAAAAAAATAAAGTGGAAAGATCTTTCTGTGAAAAAGGTCCTGGACAAAGGATTTGCACAAACTAGAATAGGATGTAAATTATGGTAACACAGTATATTGCACAAATGAAGTATATATCTCCATCCCAGAGTGTTTGGAGTTAACCCTCCAGACATGTTTCTTCTTGGAGAGTGGACCAGTATTCCACCTTCTCTACCTTCTAATCATTGCTGGGAGGTTTTGGTTTAAGAGCAAATAAGCAGAAAATATTTAACCTCAAGGAAGAGAAGCTAAGAATTTCAGTATCTTGGGGCGCCTGGGTGGCTCAGTCGTTATGCATCTGCCTTCGGCTCGGGTCATGATCCCAGGGTCCTGGGATCGAGCCCCACATCGGGCTCCCAGCTCAGCGGGAAGCTTGCTTCTCCCTCTCCCACTCCCACTCCCCCTGCTTGTGTTCCTGCTCTCGTTCTCGCTCTCTCTCTCTCTCAAATAAATAAATAAAATCTTTAAAAAAAAAAAAAAAGAATTTCAGTATCTTAAAATGTGTGTTTCTGAGACTAAACAGCTGATAAACCAATTCTCTATATACAAAGTAGCTCATAATTATACACCAACCTAATTCCAGGTAAGCTTGGTAGACGTTTTGGCTTATGGAAGGTATATTACACAGAGTTTCTGCCTTTAAGAACAAACAAACAAAAAAACACAAAATACAAACCATGACTTAAAAAAAAAGTTTGAAAATTCCAATGATCTCCTTGTTCCCTCATTTATTTTTCCACAATCTATGTCTAAACTCAGTTATCAATTTACCATTTAATGATATGGTCACTTGAATGTAGTCTGACCCTAACAAACAGACCTTCATTTCAAGCTTGTGTTACACATAGTTTCTGACAATTTTTTTTCTTGCCCTGATGTTTCCAATACTGAAATTTTGCACCCTGTTAGACGCCAGTGTTACAAGGTTACCTACACTATTGGGACACTTTTCCCAGATTTATCTTTTTTTAAATTCCATTTGCATTGTATAATTCCAGTTGAAAACTTACAATTTCCATTTCTTAACTTTAAGATGTTAATTTGTCCCTTGGGCTTTTAATATCCGCCATAATTTTGCCTTGAAAACATATCTGGCATTATTTCTATAATGAACTTTTTTTTTTTAATCCTTACTAATGTCCTGACTTTCGTTTCCTCCCTGAGCCATGAACATTACTTGCACCTTGTTACGCATGTTCTTCCATGGGAAACCTTCATGACAAGATCTTGATTTGACTTCTCTAGAATCAAATTTTTACTTTCATTCTCTTTGACCTATTTTACCCAGGAATGCCCATCTCAAATTTAATTGAGAACTCAGTTTAATTACATGCTACTCTCACGTTTTTATTTTATTGCATACGTTTTAAAACTTTTAATCTATGCCACGAATAGACTTTTACTGGAGTCTCTGTCCATTTCTTATCTTCTTTTTTTTTTTTTTTTCCCTTCTCCGATCTTTGCTGCTGTAGAAGTTGGGTCCTAGTACGGCGTACTATGAAGTTGGGTCCAAGTCATGGCGTACTATGTTTTCCCCTCCCCAGCCCCAGCTGCCTGGATTGAATTTGACCCTTGGCCAAGACCAGGCTAATCAGATTGTCTCTCATGTATTTTTGAAATTTTGATGTGCTATGCTAGTTGGTCTGTGATGGTTACTAGAAAACAGAATTTGCAAACTCAGAAGGGGTAGGACTATATTGTATGAGTACTAAAGAAAAAGCTTGCTTTCCAAAGAAGAGAAAATAATGCATAGATGAACAGAAATGAGAAATGGACAACATTGCCAAGATGTTGGGTAGTTTTCTAATTTTTGTTTGAGGTCTTCCTGAGTCAAATTGCTCTTCCTTCTCTTGTGTTCCTTGAAGCACCATGGGAACAGAAGGATTTTTGGAAACAAGTTTCTGTCACTTGTCAACATGTCCTTTTTGAGGATAAAAGAGATTGTGCCCTTTGGGGTGTTCATCCTATGTGCCCGGTTAGGTTGTTTCTTGCTTGTTTGGCTTTTTAAATCCAAGTAGATGTTCCTCACAGATATTTAAAATCTGGAAAGAAAAAGATGGTACTTTTTGTTACAAAGACCTCAGGCTAAATATGGAACATCCATGAGCTTTGGAGTCAAAAGCTTGGATTTGAACTTCTGATCTGTGTCTTCCTAGCTGGGAGTCACTAGGGAAGTGACTATTTCTCTGAGCCACCAATCCTCCTCCTCCTTTATTCTGTACTCTTAGTCTTTTGCACATCACCCATCATATAGGTAGCATAGTAGGCACTCAAACACAAGGACATTTGATTTGGCAAGTCTATTTTGGGCAGAAGTAAGCACATTGTAATTTCCTTGTGTATTTTGTCTATTTGAGAAAAAAAGTAACAGCAATCTGAGGGATTCTCACAGGTTTCTGCCAGAGAAAGCTTAGAAAATGGTGAAGAAAATGCACACAGTGGTATGGGGACCCACAAATAGAATAGATGTTGAGGTAGAGTTAGCTCTTGTCAGGGCATTGGTAGAAAGCTGCCAATCCATGGAAGTGGTGTCTCCAACTTGGAAAATCATTGATATCTTGAGTAACCAGGAGACTTCCAAGGATATTTTTAATGGATTCCTCATTTTTAACTTCTTAAATATTTGTAAATTAACCTTAACGAACAAGCCCCATTTGATAAGAATAGACAAAAGATTTGCTTTATCTACGACGCTCATTCTCCTAGAATGGTGATTTATTCTTTTCATCTGAACGCATTTCCTCCACTTGTCATGACCTGTTCATGAGTGGGATTTTGTTAATGTCCACCCAGGCACCTCCATTAAACTGGAAGCTCCATGAAAGCAAGAATTATTTCCATGCCTCTTGAACATGTTATTGTCAGTGCTGCTAGAGTACTGGAAACATAAGTGTTCAACAAATACTAGTTGTTGAATGAGTGAGTCCTCTGGAAAATGCATTAAATTCAGAGATGTTGTATATAATTTATTCAGATTTATTAAGCTGCTAATACCTGCCCAGGATGAAGTCCTTGCCTTTTAAAGTTGGCCACAAGTAACATTTCCCAGAAAGGAAATTTTAATAATTAGTTTTGTTTCATACATCTGTTAAACATATTTGTATAAAACGGTGCATGCATTTCGATTTTTAAAAATCTTCCTTAAAGTCACATTTTAATATGTGTTAGCTGGCATTAACTATTTACTAGTTTCACCTTATCTGTGCCCAAAGTTAGGGCTAAAATGAGTTTAGAGACCACATCTGCCCCCATATATTTTTTACCACTTTAAAGATACTTGAGTGATGAATGAATTAAAATCATTGAAACCCATAGCTGAGAAAAGAATGATGAAAAAGCAAATTGTGTATAGGAAGGGATGGAAACAGATACAGGAAAATGTAGTTGATGCCAAAAATATGGATGGGAGTTAAACCATTATTTTCAATGGTCTAAAGCCAAAATACCATATAAAACAGACTCCTAGATTGGCAGATTTATGACAGAGTCATAAAGACTAGTGATCATAAAGTTGTTAGAGGGGGGAAAAATTTAAACACCATTTGCTTTGATTAGATTCAGGATTGAACTGAACTAAATCTCAGAGGGGAAGAGGAATTTTGCGATCCAGTAAATAAATGTCTCTATATTATTCACAAACTGTACTGGCCTTTCTGGGAAAGACAAGTAGTGGGAGATGTCATCTTATCACCCACTTCCTTAAAAAGATAGTAAGAGCTGACACTTCTGGAGTGTGAATTTCAGGCCAGGCTCTTTAGTTTCAGTTCTGTCTGTGTATCACCACCTTGGACTGGACTCCATCATCTCTTACTTGAGTTAATAGGCTAGTTTTCACCATGTCCTCTGCTTCTCCCCAGCCTGTCCTGTCTCTTCTCAACATAATAACCAGAAGGATCATTTTAAAATCTTGATTCAGATCATGCCTTTGCTCTGCTAAAACCTTGTGATTGTTTCCTCTTTCACTCAGAGTAAAATCAAAGTCCTTTCAATGGCCTTTGAAGTCTGCAGGATCTGACTCTGTTCATTCTTTGACTCTGTCTCCTTCTGCTTCTTTCTCCCTTGCTTCCAAATACCTTGGCCTCCATGCTGTTCCGGAAACAACCAGAGCTTGTTTGGAACTTAGATCCCAAATACTGGTCGTTTTCTTCACCCGGAATGCTCTTCCCCCAGATATCTTCATTGCTAATTCTCTGACCTTACTAACTCTGTTTGGATCAACTGTCACCTTTTCAAAAAGTTCTGTGGCTATTAAAACCCAAATTCACCCTCTTCAAACTACCTCAGACATTTCCCATTACCTTTTATCCTGCTCAGTCTTTACTTACCACCCTCTACCATGCTAAATTGTTTACTTACCTATTTGTTTTGTAATTACCTTCCAGCCCTCACCAGAAATGTAAGTCCCTCACGAACAGGGACCACATTTGTTCATAGATCTAAACCAAGTGCTTAAAACAGGGTCTGACACAGAGCATGCTCAATAAATATTTAGTTAAGTGTTTGCATTGTCTCACTGAATCCTCACAATGGTTTTGTGGGAGGTTTTAGTCTTCTATCACCTATGGCTAAGAACCTGTGGTTGGGTTTCTTGACTTCTCATTGATTCTAAAATTAATGTATAAAATCCACATACATTACAAATTATTCCTATGATGCAGTTTTAGGAGCAGAACTGGAAACTTCTGAAACTCGAGATAACCTGATATTTTAACTAATTATTTTTGCCATAAATAGATTGAAAATTCCTGCAGCGAATAGACAGCCCTTTGACATTTTTGCTTTGAAAATTGTAAGACCATGATGAAAATTCCTTTCAAAACATTAGAATCCATCTTCCATTTCTGTTTACATCTTGGAATTCCAGTTCATCACTTCCACTGAAGACTGCAGTCATTTGCTTCTAATTGGGCTGTGTGTGCACTCCATCTCAATTGCAGGGCAAAGCTGCCTGAAGCATCTCATTAGTCAGAGGCTGGCAATAAACATCTTCTGCAGCCTACATTTCTGCCAGGAAAGGGCCTTGCTCCTCTGTCCAGCTAATGATGTTCTAGGCTCCTAATTGTCTCACATAAAAAATCCCCCAATATTTATGTATCCTCATCAGAAAAACAAAAAGCAACCATGGTGTCAGACCTAAAGCTCCATGACATAGTCTAGAATGAGGGAACCCAGCTGGCTCAGGAGTCAGCCCCAGATAGATGAAGAGGAAGCATCCTACCAGCTTGCAAGACTCTCTGCGGAGATACTACTTAAGCGGGAAACCTGATCCCCGCCCCCAGCCATTTCTTTCCCTTTCTCTTCCTTTCTGTTGTGCTTGAAGATTTTGCGGTTGGCTGGAAGGCTAGAGGAGGTCAAGGAATTTTCTGAAGTTGCTGCCACAAATGATAATCGATTAAATGTATTTTCCAAATCAAGGGAATTTTCAGGAAAAAAATCCATGAGCAGCTTCCCCATCCCCCAGCTAGAGAGGTCCTTATGAGATGTGAATGTCACCTAGAAGGGTATGGAGGAAGAAGTTCTAGTCCAAACAACTATTTTTATTTATTGAGTACAGTAGGAAGGAGTCCAAGTTCTTAACCTGGGACCACATACTGTTTGTTCAGTTTAGGTTGATATATGTACAATACCAGAGCAGTGACTAGAACATAGCAAATAGCCAATAAATATTAGCTATTATCAGTAATAGTAGTTTTAGTGTTCTTACCATCATTGAACACGAATTGCTAGGAGTTAGATCTTATTTAACCCCATCAACAACCCTGCAATGTAGGCACTATATCTTCTCAATTTACACTTGAGAAAATTGAGGCTTCAATTGTCATGTAGCTTGCCCAATGGTTGTTCCACGTGAGGGTATTGGTCACACTGCTGTAGTCACATTTCCATAAATGACAGATTTGATGCATGGATGCATTTTGTATGGTTCACAAATAAAAATATTTGTGTTTCCACACTTTGAGTCAGTGTGAAATTTGAATGCCATTGTGGTCACTTCCCATTATGTATCTTTGTTTTCTTTTGTCATTTTTGTTCACTTATCCTGTCTCTATTTTCAACAAATATTTACTGAGGGCCTCTTGTGTGCTGGGCACTGTAAAAGATGGGAGTTATAGCTTTGAACCCAACAGAAAAACATACCTTTAAGGAGTTTGCAACCTCTGTTACAGAGCATTCATGAGTTGATGGTGGAGATAGATGATGGTGACTTATTTACAAAGACAACACCAAATATGTTACCTTTCTAATATAAAATTAGAACCTGGTATATCTTTGAGAGTTTCTCAACAGCTCCTCAAACAGAAAGCACAGTTGGCTGCCTAAGGTCTAATTTGGGAAGCATCAGAAACAATTTTTGTCCTTAAATAACTTCTGGACTTGCACAGCATTAGAAATCACCACCTCAAAAAATCATTTCTTCTGGTTAATGCAACATCTCTTGAGGTAGGAGTCATCCTATATGTGCATAGTTAATATGTATGAATAGATCTAGTGAGTCTAAGGATTTAACCTTTGTACAATAATTATAAAACCCCATTATCATAAATTGATCATATTATATGACAAATACTTTGTAAAAAAAGATTCACTTTACCGGTTTTATTTTTTTCTTTAAGCTCTAGGTCCAACCTGGGGCTTGAACTCATGACTCTGAGATCAAGAGTTGCATATTCTACCTACTGAGCCAGTCAGGTACCCAGACATATATTTTTGGTGGCAGAATGAAATGAGAAAATTCCAGGCTGAATTTGGGGAAGTTGAGTTGCTGGGAATGCTTGATGGAATTGTCCATGTAACCCCACAACCAGCTGTAGAGGTGAGAACTGTAGCCATGTTTTATATTTGTTGTTTTTCTCTTTTATCCCTGGTACTTCAGGTGAACGAAACTGGTGGTGACTAAAGTTTGAGGTTTTCAGTGGCATTATACCCAAACGACCATTGCTCATGATAATGCTGAAGGGGTCTTATGGGTTCCCTTTGTTGGAGCCACTTGTCTTTCTTTAGGAAGATGATGAGGGGTGGATATTGAAGGGCAAATCAAGTGGAGGGCAGATGGCTTCCTTTGACACCTAAGATCCAGGCGTCCCCACTGTACACCTGCTTGGTGCTTCCAGAGGATGACTTTTGTAGCCCTCATCAACTTGTGTCCTTGAGAGTCTGATGTCCAGTTGGGTTCAGCCCATGGGAGCATCAGCCTGAGCTCAGAGAGGTCTGCTACTACTTCACTTGATCATCTCTCTGCCAAGCTGTGGTGAGGCTCTTGCCCATTTCCTCTTCCAAAGGCCATAACTCTTGTCAGTTCCATGCTATTGTCCTGTCTTGTCTGATTTTCTGCTACCACTCCCTTATCTTGCTTGTTTAAGCCTAGTTTTATAACAAGTTTATGCTGTAGTTAGCCCTGCTGTGCTTCACCATCCCTCTGAGTTTCCCTTAACCTCCTATATCTCTATAAATACTCCCCCTTTAAACTTTCCTCAATTTCCCCATATTTTCAGGCTTGTCCCCGATTGATTCATACCATGTTAATAATGGATAATATTAACTGTTCCTGATAATAGCATATTCATGATAATAGCTAAACTCCTGGAGCAAATGCAGTTTGATATTTATGTATCCTCTTTCCCCGAACATTGTTACATATTGTAGTGTCTACTTTTACTCTCCTAACAGTTCATGAAACAGTTTAATTAGTCTCCCCATTTTCCACTTGAATAAACTGAGGCAAGTTAAATAATCCGTCCAAAATTAACCACACTGTTAGGAGCAAAGAGTTGAATCCAGGAAGTTGTATACCAAGTACACAGATTTGTGGAGGACTTTATACTAAGGGAGGGAATAACTCTTTAAAACAAAATAGGAAATTAAAGGACCGGGGCCAGCAAATGGTGACCTGAAAGAACGATAAAGGAACAAGAGGCTAAGTTTATAAGGCAAATGAAGAGTTTCCAACTCCCAGTGGAAATCAGAAAATGTATTAATGCCTTAGAACGAATAAGCTAAAAGGTGCTCAAGTGCCAGGTACTTCTGAAGCGAGGTCCTCTCTGAGTTGAAACATTATTTGTTGCAAAGCATGCAATTTCCAAAAAGAAGTATTTGAATTATCCCAGGATTAAAATCTTACTTGAGTGTCATTATCACATCTTTTTGTTCTCTCTAAAAATGTCCTCTTAAATTATCTACTTCTCCTGAAACATCTTCTTTTCTCTGCCGAATGGAACCAAAGGAAAATTGAAAAGGAAATAGGAATGTTACCAGATTTAATCCAAATTTGAGGACAGTGGATCCTTTAACAACACGGTTTGAACAGTGCAGTCCACTTATATGCTGATTTTTTTTTTCCATACAGACAGTATTGTGAATGTATTTTCTTGTGATTTTCTTACCATTTTCACTCCGCTAGCTAGCCTTATTGTAAGAATACAGTATATAATAAATATAGCACACGGGGCGCCTGGGTGGCTCAGTCGTTAAGCGTCTGCCTTCGGCTCAGGTCATGATCCCAGGGTCCTGGGATCGAGCCCCGCATCGGCCTCCCTGCTCAGCGGGAAGCCTGCTTCTCCCTCTCCCACTCCCCCTGCTTGTGTCCCCTCTCTCGCTGTGTCTCTGTCAAATAAATAAATAAAATCTAAAAAATATATATATATATATATATAGCACACAATATGTGTTAATTCAGCAAAACCCCCCAGACTAAATAGAACAAACTTGTGGTCACCAGAGGGGTGGTGGGGGTGAGGAAGGGCAAAACAGATAAGGAGAATAAGAGTTACAGACTTCCAGTTGTGAAATAACTGGAAGGAAATGGAACTTTCTACTTAACAAGAATTAAGAAGAAATAATTCTGCTTCCTTCCTGTCAGATATTTTAAATTATTTACAAATGATCTTACCTCCATAATTCCAGTATAATAAACATAATTAAATCTGGTTTTGATTTTTGAAAATGTTTAGTGCTTTAGGAAAATTACAGTTTGGATGCTCACTGTTATAAGCAAAGCAATAGCTATAAATCCTATACGAGACAGAAACAAGCTCTAAAAATACCCACTGAGTATCACTGAAGGTTTTTTGATTTGTTGTGCATTTATTTAAATGACTTTTTAAGCCCAGTATGTCATTACTGAAAACTGGCATTGCAAATTTCTTGTATTAACTAATAAATACAGGAATCACAAACCATAAATTCTAAGATTTAATATTTGTTTAATTTTGGTTTGTCTCAGTACTTATTAAGTTTAATTTGCACATTACCTTGTATGAGGTAAGAAGTACTGTTGGGCCTATTTTTCTCTCTTGCGTAAAGGCTGGTAGTTAAGTCAGTATCAGATTAAAATCATTACTCTCTACAATTGACCATTGAACAATGCAGGGCTTAGGGGTGCTGACCATCAGAAATCTGTATGACTTTTTGACTCCCCCAAAACTTAACTCATTGCAGCCTACTATTGACTGGATGGCTTACTGATAACATAAACAATCAATTAACACATATTTTGTGCGTTCTGTGTATTATATACTGAATTCTTACAATAAGGCAAGCTAGAGAAAAGCAAATGTTATTAAGAAAATCATTAGGAAGAGAAAATATACCTACAGCACCGTGCTGTATTTATCAAAAAAAATATACATATTCCACATATAAGTGGACCCGTTCAGTTCAAAGCTATGTTGTTCAAGGGTCAATGTTAGTTTCTTATATAATTCTCTGTGTGTGCATGATTTAGGAATCTGTGGCAGCAATTCACATAAAACAACTTGAATCATCTTGAGCAAGAATAGATAAAAGGGTTTATCAAATAACTCAGAATTAGTGGTAGTGTTGGGTCTCAGCAAAGGACATATACTAGAAATGTCTCAAGGTTCTGTTTCTGGAATCTGCTGCTTCTCCTGAGCCAGCTTCTTTCTCTCTCTACCCCCTACCCTGTCCACCCCCGTTGGCTTTTCTCCTCTTCTTGCTCTCTACTTGAGATAATTCTAGCTAGTGGACATCCTCTCAGTCCCGACTCCAAATTCTATGCAGAGAGAAATGGACTGACCCAGTTTGGATCAAGAAGTTGCTTGTGGTCCATTCAGTTATGGCCAGGTCACGAAATAAAGCACCATCCACGAGGGGTCACCTCTCATGAAAAAGGGAAATAAACAGAGAGAAAGGAGATTTGGGGTGACCTGGGAAGACACACAAATCTTTATACTCTTCCATTTGTTAATGGTTCTGAGCTCAACCAAAGACTGTTTATTTTAAGTGCCCTGCTTTAAATATGTTTTATTGCCTGTCATTTAAAATTGCTTTTGATTGCTTTTGAAAATAAGAGGGCTATAAACCTTTTCAAGGCAAAGGTTAAATAGGATCATCTTGGATTTCAAGCTGGAATATTTGAGGAACAAGTTCTTAAGTGGGGGAGAGTGGGGAAGGTGAACATATTTTTATTCTTATGGGTTCAGTGTTCTCTCCTGAAATTCATTGTTTTCTTTATTCTTCTTGTCCCTGCTGATCCAGCCCTGAATATTGGAATTACAGTCCATTATAACATGCTGTATTTTATACTAGAGAATACTCCAAAAATATCAAAAAGTAGAGACCAAGGAAAACAAACCCATAGCCCCTCACCAATATAAGCAACATATACAAGTGGGGCACCTGCTGGCATTCGAAACAGTCACTCCAGAAGGTCCTTGCTTGAGTGCAAGCTGCCCTAGCTGAGCAGATGTGGGTCCAAGCCAGTTTCTAAACCGCTTTGAGTGATTCCGGTTGCTCTTTGGATTTGGCTAGAGAATCAGGCTCTTTGATTCTCAATTCTTAGCTTTCTTTGCAGATTTTTGTCAGTCTTCTTTCCCAGATCATCTGGGTTTATATTTCTTTTGGTAGGATTACATACAGTAGATGGATCCCAGCCCTACTTATGAGGTCCCCACTGAAACAATTTAGTTCTCCAAGAGGAGATTGGGAGATATTTACATTTTGGATGGTATATTTCATTCCAGTCTTTGGTATACAAGTAGTGACTCTTTGTCTTTATGGTGTTATTCAGTTTCATGTAGTTTGTGCTGACCTTTTTCAATTTTATATTCTATTGCACTAATCAGATTCTCTGCATGCTGTCTCCCTTCACATCTGTACCACCTGACATAAGCTTCAGCATCTCTCTCTCCACCCCCCCACCCCCCCCACCCCCCCGGCCTCAAATAATCCGATTACATCAAAGCAAACAAGGTAGAATTTAACATTTGACTTGACAGGTGGAGGCAAGGACTTCCATTGTACTACCCATTTCAAATGCTTCAAATCTTCTCCCACATTAGTCTCCTCAATCTTCTCTTTGCCATTCAGAATTTCTTCTCTCCCTTCACCACTCCCCAACCAAGGCAATACTCAGGTTACCCACCACCCTCTTCCTAGTGCCTGTCCCTATTTCTCTCTCTTCTTTCTTGTTCAGAGCAATTTGATTAGTTTTACTGTAAATACACTTTTCCAGAATGCAACCCTTCACTTACTGTTACTTAGAAAGAAATGAGGAATTATAAGTTAATTTTTTTCTTATCTTCTAGGACTTTAAGAAACACTATTTAAATGGTTGATTAATATTAATCACAATTGACTTATTGTTTATTTAAACCCTTTATTACCTCACATTTAAGATGGTTTCCTTTTTTGACTACAACATGAAATAAAGTTTGTACAAAGTTGTAGCTCTAGCTTTTGATTTTTTTTTTTTTTTTTGGTCTTAATTACCAAGTATTTACATACTAGATCAAAACTATGAATGCTTTTAATAAAGAATTCCAAAAATATTTCCTTTTTATTTTTGGCAGCAATATATGAGTATCTGTTTTACTATACCTACTTAGGTATGGGTATTATAGTTTTTTTCAAAAAGGTGTTAAATAATTAAAATGGCTTATTCATTTGCACATTTATTTTTAACAGATATTGAATAACTGTTTACTAATTATATTTCTGAATTTAATTATAATTTTATATTTGTGTTTCGAATAAGTCATGAAGGATTGGGTCATAGCCGTTATAATGTATTAACCCCAAAATATCAGTGTAAAGCCATTTTGGATCCAACAGCTCTCTTGGGCACTTCTTTCAAAGAGGGGCACAGGACATGCTGTTCCCAGCTTGCAAATCTTACTAGCTTGCTTTTATGTGATATTTGGAACCCCTTCTTCCTAGGTTGGTATGTCAGCAGAATAGGTCCCATGTGGATTTTTACTGCCTCAGCCTGCAACAAACATGCTTCTCTTCCTCTTACAATTCACTGGTCAGAGCCAGTTGAATGTCTCCATCCAGATGCAAGAGCATAGAGGGAGGGGAACCAGATATTTCTGAGAACCAGCCATCTCCAACACATGCATATTCTGTCCTTCATCATAGGCAACTTAAGGCACGCAACCTCTTTGTATAAAAACATCAGCATCGGACTCTCCTTTGCTGCAGATTTTTTTTTTTTTAAACTTTGCTATTTGCCTTTAAATTGTAGTCTATTCTGAATTTGCCAAGAGTTTTCTGTCACAAGTACTGAAATGGCTTAAGAAGAATTAAGAAATGTCATTATATTATTTGTAAAGAAAATGTCAAGAGACGCATGTCAAACTTTGAATGTTTCTTTAAAGAACTCTTTATCAGTTAAGTCCTGAAGGAACTGAAGGATCGAATCAAAAACAGCTGATTTAGGTAGGGATCATGATGGAAAAGAGAAACGGGCATAAAAAGAAAACTATTAGATCAACCTTTTTACATTAGGGTATTCGATTTGAAAATGAGCAGTGGAGGTACTTAATTGTTCTGGTGGTTCTAGAACTTGCTTTGCTTTCATTATGGTTAAAATTTTCCCAGGAGATGTTTGGATTCTGTCTTCTCGGAAGAAGAGCACCCACACAAGTGAATTAAAATATAAGCTAAATTCAGCTTTGTATGCCTCCACCTAGTGTCTCTGCTCTGCTCCCCATCCTCCGTCCCACCCACACCCCCAGGAAGAAAGACAATATGAATTTATTCATTCTTAAAGGTAAAATGAGCTATAAGATTTTTGTTTACTTCCTTGATATCTCTACTGACTAGTAATATGAGGGTTGCGTTTAACTACAAACACTTATTAACACTCTTCAACAGCCATGGCTCTGATCTGTCTGGAATGAGGCAGGAAGTTTGATACAAATATTATTTCTGAATTCTATAGATAAGCTTTGCTAAAGTACTTCTCCATGCTTTTCATCCATTTCTTTTTTAGTTCCTCGCAACAAACATTTTATTAACTTTAACATCTGTCATCTTCCTGCAAGACTTATCATGCAGGTCAAAAATCACATGCCATTTTTTTTTTTTTTTTTTTTATTGACAAGAGCAATTTCAACTGACACAATTCAATGCATTGATTCTGGGTTGTTTTATTGCAGAATTTTGACCTGGAAAGTTTTTAATTTGAATTTAGATTGAACTCTGTTTCTGAAATTGCTTCCCCGTACTTCTTTATGTAATCTTTCACTTGGATTTCTATTACTTCTGTGGTTTCATTTGCTACAGATTTTATAGAGTTAGAGAAACCAGGGCTCAAGCATCTCTACCCTGCTTCCAAATGTAACTCATAACTGACTCAGTTTTGCTAAAGGGATGATTGTTAAGCAGGAAAAAAGGAAAAAAAAATCTCAACAAAGTAATGATTCACAGCAGTTAGTACAAACTTACCCAGCAGAAACGACCTGATTAAAATCAGAGTTGCTATCTGTTAGTGGGAGGTGTAGGTAGGAGAATGGCAGTGTCCCTAATGAAACAGAATTTATTAAGTAGCTAAGTCTTACAATAAGCTGTTCTCCTGAAATATGCTCTATGCATTCACAACATTAAAGGGAAAGTGACCTATGATATTCTAACTGAAGAGCATCAAAAGCTAAATTTTAAAAGCCTAATAATATAGACAAGAATGGAAAGGAGGACTCTCTGGTATATTCATTTCATGTTCAGAAAGGAGACCCCTTTCCTGTGAAGCGAGTCATGGATGTCTGTGGGTGATCTTCTTATAAATTACTATCAGACCAGCCTCACTATCACGAATACAGTAGTATTAGGGTGCTTACTAAGGACGTACAGCATTTACATAGTTGGGTAACTAGTTCTGGAAAGACAGTTCCTAGACTTTCATTTCACATAGATTAGGTTTAGGAAGCTCATTAAGATCTAGGATCCTAGTAGAAAGAGTAAGAACACGGAAGTTTGTAAACTTGCCAAATTCCTAAGTGTTTTTAGCTCTTTGGTGACAGAGGGGAAGAGAGTTTTGTTCACAAACATATGGCCAAAGTTGATAAGATCTAATTATATGTTTGCAGCTGTTTCGAATCTGTAAATATCTGAAGTTGGTCAACATTATCGACGCATGACAAAAGCAGTATAAATAAAGGAAATTAGCTAAAAATTGAAACAACAACAACAATCCCTTTTGAAGGGAGGAAATTAGGGGCTGAGTTTTCTAAGTGTGACTTAAACAGGATAAAGATCGGAACAACAATGCTCTACGTACATAAAAAGTTTGCACCTCATTACCAGGAGCTCTGGAACCAATTTCTCTAGACTGGAAAACCTCTGACGAAATTCTCACCAGTTTGGTTATAGTTTGCGCAAATAAAATAAAAAATCAGAGGACAACTTTGGTCATTTAGATAAATTAGATAACTCTTAAAAACAAGTCAAGATTTATTTTGTTGTTGTTGTTCTTATTTATTTACTTACTTTTTAAAAAATTTAAGTTCAATTAGCCAACACTTTCATTGAATGGTTTTTAATAGAATGTAAAAATAAAAATTTAGGGCAGAATACAATGTTTCACTGGAAAGACTAACTGAATGGGGTTAGATTTGCAAGAGCAATAGTTCCATACATAAGATGATCCATTTTCCAAAGAACGTCATCATAAGAACAAAGACAATTACAAATAAGGAGCAATTACAAATAAAGGCAGGCATATGGGTGGGAAAAGTTGAAAGAGTTGATGGATGTTGATCATTCAAATTCTAAAATACATTTTAATAAAAAAAAACTAGGTAATTTAATATTAAATAAATTAAATATTTGAGGGAACAAAGTAATTTATATGTTAATTTCTTTATCCTTAACATCTACTACCAAAACCTGTTTCCATATCTGAAACAGAATATTCAATATATTTGCCAAATAAAGGTAATACTCCCATTGGACCAACAAGTTTAATGTCTGTTCCATATTGTGTATACTGTGTGTATATATGTGCAAGGATATGTAAGTACATATTTGTGATATATTGCATGTTTAGGCATATATGTACCTTGTTTTAATGGCAGGGGTACAAGGTATAACAACTTGTTATTTACATGAAAGGGAAAAAGGGAATATTCTGGCATGATTCAGATAATTGGCTTGATGAGGCAGTTCCCTAAATATTTGTGCATCTACCTCCTATCTGGTGGGGCATGTGTTTTATCAGGGCTATTTAACCACTTCATGTTAACCAGCTTCAGCTGGTATGCCATTATCAATACAATTGGCTACTATGATGTTCTACAGAATGTCAAGATGACCAAGGTCACTATTCACAGAAGAGAATCAATAAGGTATTTTTAAAAATTCACATTTATTGCACAAACAATGAATCATGGAACACTATATCTAAAACTAATGATGTAATGTATGGGGATTAACATAACAATAAAAAAAAATTTAAAAAAAAATTCACATTTACTATAGCAGTAGCTGGATGCCAAGTGTTCATCTGTTCCAGTGAAGATAACTCATCCCACCCCATAACTATAATTGAGTCTTTCATTTGGTTAAATTCATGTTGATCCATTATAATCCTATCTATTTGATTTTCATAGGGGTTATACTACTGAATTGAACTGGGATCTAATAGACATCACCAATTTCATTGAAGTCCTTGGGGGTATTACTAATACTGCATCCAACTTAATATCGTGGCTAAAGGAGAAGTTTCAGGGACTTCACTTGAGGGCTCTTATTCTACAAGATGAGGGGTCTATCGGCACCTAAGTAGATCCATCCTAGATATGCACTTGACGACAGGGGAAGTAAATCACAGGATGAATCTTCTGACCCATTTAAATCACTGTCAGATGGACCAAGGACAGATTTTTTTCTTTTCCTGGTGCCCATAAACCTTCACTCTGACAAAAGACTATGATGGGGTTTTGAGTCTCCTACTGAGGCCAGTTGCATCTGATATAACATGATATAACATGCTTTAAGAAATCTTTAAAATTTTCCTTGAAGGAAAATTTTAATCAGTGAATTCAATGCCTGTGAACTGATTTGGATCTAGAAATGTTATAGTGATCTTTATCAGTTCTTGATTTTTTTTCTGGTTATATAAGGCATGTAATATAGTTGGATGTCCATCTATCTCACTGTGGAACACTATGCTCTATTAGTCTTCACCATAGATGCCTGTGAGTCCAGTAACCTGATGGCCTCTTTGCCCTTATTGCCCATTTTATGGATTGATCTACCTTGCCTCTATGAGTGTCTCCCCCTTGACAGCGAAGAGGCCAGATCCCTAGTATCTCTTACTTCCAGCTCTGGAAAGAAGCCATCTCCTCAAGCTGCTTAAAGATACCGGGGATCCTTCACAAGTGCATTCTCCAGTGCCTCAGGAAAGGGGATGTCCTTTTGCTCTCCCAGAGAACCTACTTGGTAGTGGTTCTCTCACTTCATCTAGCAAGTGCTTTTTAACACACCTACCTCCATGACCTTTCTGAACCCTTCTGTGCCCACAGCCATACTGGTATTACCGTCTTATTTACCTTTGACTCTTCTAATGTCCAGCTTCAAGGAGACATTCTAGTAGGTAATTCGTACTGTGTCCAAATGTATTTGCCAGACTTGAACTGGAAGTCTCAGGAGAATCCTTCTATGTTAATAATCCTCTCTTAACTGACCTTGCATTCTGCCTGTGTCTCAATCCAACATCCTCAGGATATAGCCCACTTAATTACTCCTGCATCATCTGAACACGTTTTCCAGTCCTGTGATACTTCTGTTGTACAGTGCATTTCCTCCTAGAGCAGGGGTTCTATTTCCCTCCTTGGGCTAGGCTAAGACCAAACTCCAATTATTGGAGGCAATGAATGAAGGTGGGAAAAGAATTCATGGAAGGCAATCATAATCTAACAAAGTACCTACTGTAGGTGAGACCCTTGCATTGCCTTTGGCAAGGGGAAGCTGCTTTCTTCTGTAAAGGGAGAAAGGCTGCTTTTTCTGTTTAGGAGAGTTCATCAAAATCAGGGGTGTTTGATTCCCCAATTCTTATACTCATCATCCCAGGTTTCAGAGTCCCACTCTTTTCCTTACAAGGATCTGATCTTGGCATAGGGGGTCTATCAAGTTTGTGATTTTAGTCTCCTTGCAGTTCTGTTACCCTCACAATTAAGTCCTAGTTAAAAAAAATCATAGTCCTGAAAATATATTTTTCTAATATTTAAGTCCATCAGTTACTGCATGACCCAACACTTTACTCTTCAAGTGTACTTCACACCAATCCACTTATTGTAGACAGAGTAATGGCTCCCCAAAGATGTTTGTACCTTAAGAAGACTTTGCAGATGTGATAAATTTATGAACATTTAGATAAAGAGATTTTCCTGGATTATCCAAGTGGGTCCAATTTCATTTCAAGAGTCCTTAAGGTGGAGAAACTTCCTATTCGTGGTCAGAAAACAATGTGGCATGGGAAGGACTTGACCTGGTTTGATTTGACCCATCCAACCATGTTGATGGCTTTGGCAATGGAGGGAAGGGAGCCATAAGAATGCAGTCATTTCTCAAAGCTAGGAGTGGCCCTCTGTTTATAGCCATCAGGAAAATGGGACCTTGATCCCGTAACCACAAGGAACAGATGAAGCATATAAAATATATAAATGGATGATGCACACATATGCAGACACAGGTATGAGTGTATATATGTATATATATCTGAATAATCTTAAAAGTTCAATTATACATATATCAATTTTATCATATCCATATATCAGGATTTTATCAAGTGAGCACATTAAAAGTCCAAAGAAATGCCAATCCATTCTATAAAGCAAACATGTAATCAGTGTTCTCTAATTAAATATAATTAAATGTAATATAAATATAATACACCTGGACATTAATAATAAATAGGTTGCAACTTCTCTCCAAGCTTTTAGAAATTAGAAAATACTTGTAAATAACTCAGATCACTGAGAAACTTAAAGCTGCAATTATCTAGTGATTAGCAGCAGTTAGAACACAAAAACAGTGTGGACTACAGCCAAGGTTAAAATTCATAACATTAAGTCATTTGTACTGTTAATCACAAAATAAAAGTTAAGCATTTATCTGAGGACACTAGAAAGAAAAATATGAATAAAAAGGTAAGGGATAAGGGTGCCTGGGTGGCTCAGTCAGTTAAGCATCTGCCTTTGGCTCAGGTCATGATCCTAGGGTCCTGGGATCGAGCCCCACATTGGGCTCCCTGCTCAGCGGGGAGCCTGCTTCTCCCTCTCCCTCTGCTGCTCCCCCTGCTTGTGCTTTCTTGATCTCTATGTCAAATAAATAAATAAATTTTTTAAAGGTAAGGGATATAGGAGGAAGAAACTTATAAAATGAGAAATTAATGGTTTAGGGAATACAAAATGTAGACTTGCTAAGGCTTTATTTTTCACTTTTAGGTATACAAAAAAAATAATTGTAGGAACAAAAGTGGTGGCAAAACTAAAATATTTTTAAGAAGTATAAGGGACAATGTGTAACTTCATTGGAAAATGTGGTTGCACAGGATTATCACCCAGGAAAATATAAATTATATAATATGAACTATATAAAAATATGAAATGCTATTAAACAAGAACAATGAAAAGGCAACAGGAAAAAAATCAATAGAAGAAAGAGCAGCAGATACCAGATCAATTTTCCTCTAAAAGAACTAGCCTCATCTTAATTTATAATGAAGTGATATTAAGACCAGGGGATACATGACTTGCAGACCATTTAAAAACTCTCATGGTATGGAAGTCAGGCAGTGTTCAAGTTCTAGCCTCTCAAAGACCGAGGACTTCACAAATATTTTGATGTTACATTATTTGAAAGATTATTTAAAATCCCCTTCTAATTTTATCTCCCTTCCACCAGTTTTCCATTCCAGACCCCATAACTGTAACCAGCCATGTTCAGGTAAGTACAGAAGGTGACAAAGACAGTCAGATATATGAAGGAAATGAGCTCAGGAAAGGAAGCAACTTTTACCGTTGGCTCTGAGAGGTCATCTCTTGTCCTTTACTATTGATTAGACATTCAATAATTATTGAAGTGCCTATAATAAACTGTTTTCAGTGCTGGAGGTACTCCCCGAAGGGAACTAACTGGAACAGTGTTTAAGAACATACGATCAGAGTATTTGTGCTCTTGTTCTTAAATTTCTGTAGAATATTTATGATCTCTGACTTGAAACAGGACTGTGGCTCAAAAACTGAAGGATAATGATCAAAGTCACACATGTGCTAATAGAACGTACAATTGACCTTTGAACAACCTGGGGGTTGGGGGCACCAAACTGTGGCACAGTGAAAAATCCAAGTATAATTTTTGCTCCCCTCCCCCAAACTTAAGTACTAATAGCCTACTCTTGACCAGAAGTCTTACCAATAATGTAAACAATCCATTAAGACATATTTTGTATATGTATTATATACTGTATTCTTAAAATAAGCTAGAAAAAAGAGAATGTAAAAATCAATCATAAGGAAGAGAAAAGACTTTTACAGTACTGTAAAACACATACAAGTTTTTGAACATGTTGATCAAGGGTGAACTGAATAGTAAGCACAGTGCTAATGGGAGAGAGTTGGCACATGCAGATTGGAGAAAAAGAAGAGTTTAAAAATGGAGGAGGGGAGCTATTTGCAAAAGTGGGAGGTTTAGAAAAAGTAACAAGGGGTACTGCCATACACTGAGGCTGCTAGGGATCCAGAAACATGCTACCTGAACATAAAAGGGCAAGGGGACAGAGCCATGACCAGATCTTGAGTCAAGAGGAATAAAATGGGGCTCCCTAAAGAAGCTGTGGGTTTTGGTAGATAGATGCTGCCAGCCTGTAGGAACATGCCAAACTGAGAAGTGGACCTCACCCTTCCTTCACTGTTACATCCAATATCGTCAAACCCAACCAGAAGCCAGACATCAACATAATCCATTAACATGGGATGGCCCCCTTGTGTATATAGCAAGATGGACAAAGGGTAAACAGTAGGTCTGGAGGGGCAAATAGCATATCCAAAACAGAATATTGGGATTTTGTTTTTCCTAAAATGTGGAACCAGCTACTACTTGTGTATTCTAGAATGTACTTGTAAGAATTGGTCTGATTTGCCAAAAACTAAATTAGCATAAACTAAAATATATAACATATTAATATTTAATGATTTTGTGAAAAGACTATCCTGTCCTCGCATTGCCTGGCCACATGACCTAGTTATAGAGTTGGCTTATACATTTTTAGGCATGCATCCTTAGACCTACTCTCTAGAGTATGTCTTAGATAACAAGTTCATTTCTAATATTTGCAGGGCCTGAAGCAAGAGTAAAAAGAGAGACCCACATACCATATGTCAAATATTTAAAAGTTACATATCAAGCTAACAGACTGTTAAATAAAATCTGTTCTATTCTCTATCCTTGGCAAATATATCTTCATAATTATAAAATTGAAAGATATGTTCAAAGGTTTCGCTTTTATGTGACTGAAAGTTGGCAAAATACCAAAGATGAGTGAATTTACTTATTACTCTGCATGCCTGGTGTTCTGTTCATAAGCCAGCAATCTTTGGATGAGTAATGAAATAAAGATATACACAATTCATAAATGATTATATATTTTAATAACCTTTATTTTTATTGTCTTCATTCTAGTAGAATCAGTTATGTTTATGTAATCAATATTTTCACCTAATTGGTATACTATTGATAGATAGGATTTAAAGTCTTAAATAGAAATGTAGTGAAAATATTTAAAATTATGCTTTTAATTATTCAGCAACAGTTTTAGCTGATAACCTTATATTAATGAAATCAAAATATATTTTAAATAAAATTAATTTCTAACACACTGTCATAAATTATTTTTCTTAGATATTCAAAAGATAATTTATAAGTAGTAAATATCACAACTTAAATCAGAATTCCTTAAATGGAGATGAAATTGAAATTTGTGTTTTGAACATTTAAATTATGTTAAGTTTATAAAATAAAACTTGAGATTTAGGGGCGCCTGGGTCGCTCAGTTGGTTAAGCGCCTGCCTTCGGCTCAGGTCATTATCTCAGGGTCCTGGGATGGAGCCCCGCCTCCACATCGGGCTCCCTGCTCAGTGGGAAGTCTGCTTGTCCCTCTTCCTCTCCCCTCCCTCCATTTGAGCTCTCTCTCTCTCTCTCAAATAAATAAATAAAATCTTAAAAAATTAAAATAAAACTAAGGATTTAGCATTCAATGTCTATTTGATAATAGAGTTTTCAAGTTTCACGATTATGTCTAAGATGTAGATATTTGGAAGTTTAAAAGTAATAACTTTAAGATTTATGCAACTGTGATGATTATCTCCAGGGTCATGAATTAAAACATGAGAAGCCAGAAAATAGTATCTCAGCATTACTGAGAAAAATAAATACATAAAAGATACTTTAACCAAAAATTTATTGCTCTCATGCTATCACAAAAGGGAAATTTGATGAGGTAATTAAGTTGTCTCTTTTGTGTGTGAAGCATTTCCACCATTCAAGCCTCCCTACTCTGAAACACCATCTCTCTCCTACATTGGCCGTGGCCCAAACCAAAAGATCAATATATTTGGTCTCGGTGGACTTTTGATACAAGAACGGAGTGTAAGAGACATGAAGATGCGTTTTGCTGAAGCTGAAAGGGGTTAGTCATGAGCACAAGGTGTTCAGAGGATGTGCCTGCGAGTGCTTGCTTCTGAGTGAGGCATGCTTGTGCTCTCTAGTGCATCATTCCTTGTGCTTGCGCTATGCAGAGCCATTTGAAGCACGAGGCCAGCAAGGGCCACCCTACTCCAGATCTGAGGGTGGTTCTGCGTGACCCTTAGGAAGAAAATTTTTTAAAAAGACAAAAAGAGTGGCACCTGGGTGGCTCAGTCGGTTAAGTGTCTGCCTTCAGCTCAGGACATGATCCCAGGGTCTGGGGATTGAGCCCCACATCGGGCTCCCTACTCCCTTCTCCTGGAACCTGCTTCTCCCTTTCCCTCTGCTGGCTGTTCCCCCTGCTAGTGCGCATGCGCGCTCTCTCTCTGTCAAATAAATAAATAAATCTTAAAAGAAAAAAGACAAAAAGATGTGCATACCAATACACATGCCTGTGTTCCTCCATGCTTTCTCATACTCCTATGATGCCTTCAGTGAGGTGCTGACACCCTTTTTATTAGCATGTAAATGCAGGTTTATCTGACAAATATGCTTTATCCTCTAGATATAAATCCTACTAAGTAATTCTTGCAATATTAGAAATAGGGCCTCTCTGAAATGAGTTTCCATCTCAATCATGGTCCTAATTCAGTTCAATTAGTAACGCTCTTAAAGTGGTATAAGACCTGGTAGTGCGTGTAAACAATAATCTCTAATGGTAATTGCTCAGATCCTTGGTTCTTCTCCTAGTTATGAAGTTACGAGTGAGCCTATTGGAGAAGGAAAATGGACTCATTAAGCACTGATGGGAAGATTTCACCATTGCAGAGTTGTTTGTTGTGGTTGTTTGGTGGTTTTTGTTTTGTTTTGTTTTTGTAAGTAGAATTGCATTCTCCAATTTTAGAACTTGCCCAGAATTTACATATTTAGGGTTACAAATAAAAATCTGTGTCCTGCAGTGTTCGGTGTTTTTTTTTTTTAGGAAAAAACTACAAAAGTTGGCATGCACATTCCATTTTTCTCTAGTCCTCAGAAAAATTTTTATTTTATTTATTTTATTTTATTTTATTATTTTATTAATTTTATTTTATTTATTTTATTTTGTTATGTTAATCACCATACATTACATCATTAGTTTTTGATGTAGTGTTCCATGATTCATTGTTTGCGTATAACACACAGTGCTCCATGCAGAACGTGCCCTCTTTAATACCCATCACCAGGCTAACCCATCCCCCCACCCCCCTCCTCTCTAGAACCCTCAGTTTGTTTCTCAGAGTCCATAGTTTCTCATGGTTCATCCCCCCTCCGATTCCCCCCCTTCACTTTTCCCTTCCTACTATCTTTGTTTTTTTTTTAAACATAAAATGTATTATTTGTTTCAGAGATACAGGTCTGTGATTCAACAGTCTTACACAATTCATAGTGCTCACTATAGCACATACCCTCCCCAATGTCTATCACCCAGCCACCCCATCCCTCCCACCCCCCACCACTCCAGCAACCCTCAGTTTATTTCCTGAGATTAAGAATTCCTCATATTAGTGAGATCATATGATACATGCCTTTCTCTGATTGACTTATTTCACTCAGCATAATACCCTCCAGTTCCATCCACATCGTTGCAAATGGCAAGATCTCATTCCTTTTGATGGCTGCATAATATTCCATTGTGTATATATACGACATCTTCTTTATCCATTCATCTGTCGATGGACATCCTGGCTCTTTCCCATAGTTCAGCTATTGTGGACATTGCTGCTATAAACATTGGGGTGCATGTACCCCTTCGGATCACTACATTTGTATCTTTGGGGTAAATACCCAGTAGTGCAATTGCTGGATCGTATGGTAGCTCTATTTTCAACTTTTTGAGGAACCTCCATACTGTTTTCCAGAGTGGTTGCACCAGCTTGCATTCCCACCAACAGTGTAGGAGGGTTCCCCTTTCTCTGCATCCCTGCCCACATCTGTCGTTTCCTGACTTGTTAATTTTAGCCATTCTGACTGGTGTGAGGTGGTATCTCATTGAGCTTTTGATTTGGATTTCCCTGATGCCAAGCAAACTTGAGCACTTTTTCATGTGTCTGTTGGCCATTTGGATGACTTCTTTGGAAAAATGTCTGTTCGTGTCTTCTGCCCATTTCTTGATTGGATCATTTGTTCTTTGGGTGTTGAGCTTAAGAAGTTCTTTATAGATTTTGGATACTAGCCCTTTATCTGATATGTCATTTGCAAATATCTTCTCCCATTCTGTCAGTTGTCTTTTGGTTTTGTGGACGTTTATTTTGCTGTGCAAAAGCTTTTTATCTTGATGAAGTCCCAATAGTTCATTTTTGCCCTTGCTTCCCTTGCCTTTGGCAATGTTTCTAGGAAGAAGTTGCTGTGGCTGAGGTCGAAGAGGTTGCTGCCTGTGTTCTCCTTTAGGATTTTGATGGACTCCTGTCTCATATTTAGGTCTTTCAACCATTTGGAGTCTATTTTTGTGTGTGGTGTAGGGAAATGGTCCAGTTTCTTTCTTCTGTATGTGGCTGTCCAATTTTCCCAACACCATTTGTTGAAGAGACTGTCTTTTTCCCATTGGACATTCTTTCCTGCTTTGTCGAAGATGAGTTGACCATAGAGTTGAGGGTCCATTTCTGGGCTCTCTATTCTGTTTCATTGATCTATGTGTGTGTTTTTGTGCCAGTACCATACTGTCTTGATGATGACAGTTTTGTAATAGAGCTTGAAGTCCGGAATTGTGATGCCACCAGCTTTGCTTTTCTTTTTCAACATTCCTCTGGATATTCAGGGTCTTTTCTGGTTCTATACAAACTTTAGGATTATTTGTTCCATTTCTTTGAAAAAAGTGAATGGTATTTTGATAGGGATTGCATTAAATGTGCAGATTGCTCTAGGTAGCATTGACATCTTCACAATATTTGTTCTTCCAATCCATGAGCATAGTAAATGGTTTTCCACCCCCTCACTTTCAATCTGGAGGTGTCTTTGGGTCTAAAATGAGTCTCTTGCAGACAGCATATCGATAGGTCTTGTTTTTTATCCAATCTGATACCCTGTGTCTTTTGATTGGGGCATTTAGCCCATTTACATTCAGGGTAACTATCGAAAGATATGAACTTAGTGCCATTGTATTGCCTGTAAGGTGACTGTTACTGTATATTGTCTGTATTCCTTTCTGGTTTAATGTTACTTTTAGGCTTTCTCTTTGCTTAGAGGACCCCTTTCAATATTTCTTGTAGGGCTGGTTTCATGTTTGCAAATTGCTTTAGTTTTCGTTTGTCTTGGAAGCTTTTTATCTCTCCTATTTTCAATGACAGCCTAGCTGGATACAGTATTCTTGGCTGCATATTTTTCTCATTTAGTGCTCTGAATATATCATGCCAGTCCTTTCTGGCCTGCCAGGTCTCTGTGGATAGGTCTCTTGCCAATCTAATGTTTCTACCATTGTAGGTTACAGATCTCTTCTCCTGAGCTGCTTTCAGGATTTTCTCTTTGTCTCTGAGACTCGTAAGTTTTACTATTAGATGTCAGGGTGTTGACCTATTTTTATTGATTTTGAGAGGGGTTCTTTGTGCCTCCTGGAATTTGATGCCTGTTTCCTTTCCCAAATTAGGGAAGTTCTTTCTATAATTTGCTTGAATATACCTTCTGCCCCTCTCTCTCTTTCTTCTTCTTCTGGGATCCCAATTATTCTAATATTGTTTCGTCTTATGGTATCACTTATCTCTCAAATTCTGCCCTTGTGATCCAGTAGTTGTTTATCTCTCTTTTTCTCAGCTTCTTTATTTTCCATCATTTGGTCTTCTATATCACTGATTCTCTCTTCTGCCTCATTTATCCTAGCAGTTAGAGCCTCCATTTTTGATTGCACCTCATTAATAGCCTTTTTGATTTCGACTTGGTTAGATTTTAGTTCTTTTATTTCTCCAGGAATGGTTTCTCTAATAACTTCCATGATTTTTCAAGCACAGCTAGTATCTTTATAATCATCATTCTGACCTCTTGTTCCGACATCTTATTAATGTCCGTATTGATTAGGTCTCTGGCAGTCGGTACTGCCTCTTGTTCTTTTTGTTGAGGTGATTTTTTCCATCTTGTCATTTTGTCCAGAGGAGAATAGATGAATGAGAGAACAAAATGCTAACAGGATAACAATGACCCCAGAAAAATATACACTAAACAAATCAGAAGAGACCTGAAACCGGGGAAAAGAAAGGGAAAGAAAGAAAAAAGAAAAAAAAGAAAAAGAAAAAGATAAAAAAAAAAGAATATGATCAAATATCAGGTTGGTAAATAGATCAGTGCCACACACTAGATTTTGGGCATATTTTGGTCTGTTAGAAGAAACTGCCTCCCAAAATATTAAAGAAAGAAAAGCTTATATATGTACAAAAATAAGGGTAAATACAATGAAGGGATGGAATATGACTGTAAAGATAAAAATTATAAAAGATTTTATAAAAGGAATTGGTAAGAAGTTGGTTGAAAAAAGAAAGAAGAGAAATTAAAAAAAAAAAAGGGAGAGAATGTGATCAGGCAGGAGACTAGAACAACGCCATACACTAGAGATTTAGGGTATATTTTGGTCCATTAGAAGAAACTGTATCCCAAAATTTTAAAGAGAGAACAACTTACATATATACCAAAAATAAGATTAACTACTAGGAAGGGATAGAATATGACTCTTAAAAATGAAAAATAAAAAAGATTTTTAAAAAAGGGATTGATGGGGTGCGTGGGTGGCTCAGTCGTTAAGCGTCTGCTTTCAGCTCAGGTCATGATCCCAGGGTCCTGGGATCAAGCCCTGCATCGGGCTCCCTGCTCCACAGGAAGCCTGCTTCTCCCTCTCCCACTCCCCCTGCTTGTGTTCCCTCTCTCGTTGTGTCTCTCTTTGTCAAATAAATAAATAAAAATCTTAAAAAAATAAAAGGGATTGATAAGATGTTGGTTGAAAAAGGGAAAAAGAAAAAGAAAAAGAAAAAAAAGAAAATTAAAAAAAATTAACTTTGAAAGACTAAAGAATCATGGGGAAAAAAGCCATGAATTCTATGTGCAGTATTCCCCTAGCGCTGGAGTTCTGCTGTTCTCATTGATCGGTAAACTTGGTCTTGGCTGGCTGTTCTTGCTGATCTTCTGGGGGAGGGGCCTGTTGCCATGGTTCCCAAATGTCTTTGAGGAAGGCAGAATTGCCCCGCCCTTGCCCAGTCTGGGCTAAGTAATCTGCTTGGGTTTGCTCTCGGGCACTTTGTTCCCTGCAAGCTTTCCGTACAGTTTTGGAGGCCGAGAGTGAAAATGGCGGCCTCCCAGTCTCTGCCCTGGAGGAGCCAAGAACTCGGGGCCCCGCTCCTCAGTGCGCCCCCAGAGAAAAGCAGTCAGTCACTCCCATCTCCCCGGTCTCCGGCCGCACTCTGTGCTCACCCAGACTGTGACCGAACGTTTCTATCTCTGGCACCCAACTCAGTGTGGAGTCTCCAAACCCAGCAGATCCCTGCAGTGTGCTCCTGCGCCTCTCCTCCCAGGGGAGGAAGGGGAGTCTCCCCGGATCTGCCGCTTGTTGGGTCCCTGCTCGAGGAGCAGTGGCCTGACTGTGCCGCGGATCACGGTTTATGGCAACCCCGAGCTGCAAGCCCATGCCTCGGCTCCGTCTCTGCAGCCGGCTTCCCCACTCCGATATCTGGGAGCTCTGCCGCACTCAGGCACCCCCAGACTTTCTGTGACCCCGAGGGTCCTGAGACCACACTGTCCCACGAGGGCTCCACCCCCCGCTTAGCCACTGGAGCGATGTCCCTCAGCAGAGCCGACTTCTAAAAGTTCCGATTTTGTGCTCCACTGCTCTATCACTTGCCAGAAGCGGCCAAGGGAGGCCCCCTCCCCCGCTGTCCATCCTCCCCAATATCACCTCGGATTCACTTCTCTGTACATCCTACCTTCCAGAAAGTGGTCGCTTTTCTGTTCAGAGAGTTGCTGCTACTCTTTTCTTCGATCTCCTGTTGAGTTCGTAGGTGTTCAAAATGGTTTGATCCCTATCTAGCTGAATTCCTGGGACCAGACAAAATTTAGGTCTCCTACTCCTCCACCATCTTGCTCCGCCCCTCCAGAAAAATCTTCTAAATTACTTAAAAACAAATGAGCTCTGACAATGATATTTCACTCTTTAAGACTGTAGGTTATTGGGGCACCTGAGTGCTGCATTTGGTTAAGTGTCCAACCCTTGGTTTCGGCCCTGGTCGTGATCTAGCCTAAAGTTTCTCTCTCTCCCTCTGTACTTCTCCACTGCGCTCATTCTCCTTCTCTCTCTAGAATAGATATATAAACCTTAAAAAAAAAAAAAAACTAGGTTATCATTGCAAACATTTTAATTTTTAGCAGAAGTCTCCCACTCTTAAAAAATTTGGTAATTTGCTGAACTTGAAAAACTATAGCCCTGCATCTTTTCCATAGAACTATGGAAACATGAGCTAATTACTGATGAAAGAAAAAAGTTACAAAATATATCAGTAATCAACAATTTTGTATATATTTAAAATAATCAGTTCCTTAGCTATGGCATGGATTCACTTAATCTGGATTCCCACATATAAGTAGTTCAAAAAATGTACTTTTGGTTTAGAAGGTCATTTAAGGATTTGAGGTTGACCCAAATTTCCTATTAAAACTCTACCTTTTCTCTGGTTTTACTCCTTTTTATGAGAAAAATTAAACAAAAGGAAAATAGAACCAATATGATAGAAATTGTAATCTATAAATCTCAGTCTTCTTGGTGATGGTGTCACAAACCATAAATTACATTCATGAATGAAGAGAGTTAGAACAAAAGTTCAGCATTGTTTTATTATACAGAGTTCATGACCAGTAGCTCTTTAAAGTTCTCTATTATGTAATGGAGGTGGGGTTAGAGAAAAAGTAGAGAAAAATAGATCTACTTTAGTGTGGGCTTCCTTGCTGACAAATCCGCTATCCTAGACTCCTGGGCATTTTTGATACATATAGGTCATTGCTGCTGAAAACACAAACTCTGTGATGGTTGGAACATATTCTGCATCTCAAAATGATCCAGATGATCCTTTACAACAAATAACAAGGCCCTCTATCAGTAGCTGGGTGTACGAGTGATTCTAACAAGACACTAACATTTAGAGTAAGTCAAGTTTGAATTACTTGAACTATAACTATACTAATCATGGTGAGTTTTTATAGGGCTTGTATGGTTTCTTTTCCATTTTAATTCTTCAGAAGGGTATTTGCTGCAAGTTTTGAAAAGTGGTAATCTATTGGCTAGATTTTTCCAGTATTCCTATTTTGTTTGGTTTTACTCAGCTTTAAAAAAATAATGAATTTAAATGCCTTTAGATAGTGCTGCAGTCCCCACAGTGCCTGATTTTATAATCCCAATCTCATTGGAAATTTCTAGCAATTATCTGTGAGTTTTGTGAGTTTTATTTTTCTACCATGTTCTCCATTCTCTCTTTATGAAAGCCTATGTATGCATGTATGTATGTATCTATCTATGATTTTCTCTTCATATCTTGATTGGTTATTTGAAAAAAAATCTATATTCAAATAAAATTTCTTTATATCCTCAACTGTGGGTGAATTTATCTGTACCATTCTTTCATTCTCAGATTCTCTTTGAAAATGTCTATTTCAGAGTACACCGTTCTACTGTGTCTTTTGTTTAATGACCACAGTTTTAATGTCCATGATTTTCCAGTTGCTTATTTTTTCTAGATAGTTCTTGTTTCACTTACACCTGTATTTTATTCCCCAAAAATGTGATTATTATTTTACTCCATCTCTAGAAAATTCCTAAATTCTCTTGGTTGCGCTAATTCAGAGCCCGGATTTATACAGGAAATTGAGCTGCCTCACTACAGTGGTAATGGACAGATTGCAGGCTGTATGGATAGACTGGTAGGGTAGTATGCCCAAAGCACTGATTTTGAGGCAATTCCAGATTCCTCTTAAATATACCACACTGTGTGCTATAAATCTTGCACAGAACAATCGTAAGCCAGGCTTGCCCTATAGGAATTGAAATTCCCATTTGCCTTTGCCTTGATGCTCACTTCATTCCGTTTTGTACATGTTAACCTATCCAATATTTAAAGATACCTTTATGTCTCTCCTATTTCACCTTTTCTTTAAGCCATTGCTACTTTTTTTTTTCCCATTATTTTTCATGTGGTAATTTCTGGTCCAACTGATCTCCTTTAGAAATATTTCAGTATGGGGGTGCCTGGGTGGCTTAGTATGTTAAGCATCTGACTTAGGCTCAGGTCATGATCTCAGAGTCTTGAGATGGAGCCCTTTGTAGAGCAGTCTCTGGGCTCAGCAGGGAGTCTGCTTCTCCCTCTCCCTCTGCCCCTCCCCCCGCCCCAGTTATGTTCTCTTCCTCTCTCTCTCAAATAAACAAAATCTTTAAAAAAAAAGAAATATTTCAGTATGTTTATATGTTGTGGGTTCCAGAAACATTACACATTAATCCAGAAAAAATCCTGCTGGCAAATAAATGGGAGTTATTATAAATACTACATTTGTAAAATGTGATAGAGCATGTAATGTATTAATAAAATAAAATATTCCAGATGGGGCTTAAATTATAGTAGTGTTGGATGTTGATTAGAAGGATAGGCTGAAAGAGAACTTCAGTGCATGCTGAACTTAGTACATATGACCTTAGGCCTCATGATATATAACCAGAAAGGATGATATCCGCTTACCAGCAACGTCAGCACCTTCAGTGCGTCCTTCTACAGATGAATAAACCTGAAGCCCAAACAAGTCATTTAATGACAAAGCTAGAATCAAAATAAAAGCCTACTGTGTTTGAATCATTGTTTAATTCAAAGAATCAGATAAATGAGATTTAATGCTCTATATTCAGACAAAATGTCTGCTTTGCATAGATTTCAAAGGACATTAAGACAAAACATGCCATTGGATGTTGGGCCTTTTACATTTTCTCATCTTTTTCTAAAACCTCCAACATAGGATTTAAATCTCTTTTTTTTTTTTTAAGACTTTATTTGAGAGAGAGAGAGGGAGAGAACATGAGCCGGGAGGGGAGGAGGGGGGTAGGGGCAGAAGGGGAGAGAGAGAAGCAGACTCCCTGCTGAGCAGGGATCCTAAAAGAGGGCTTGATCCCAGTACCCTGAGATTATGACCTGAGCTGAAGGCAGATAGTTAACCAACTGAGCCACCTAGGGGCCCCTAAGTCTTCTTTTAAACAAATAATGTCTGAAACCACTGTCTTCATTTCATCTCTGAGAGTCACCTGGGGTCATTCTTGAATATCAGAAATGAGGATGGAGTAGAGTTTAGAAATGGTCTGAGAGTCTAATTTGTAAGTTTTTATTGACATTAACCATACATACATAAAAAGCTTAAAAGGTAAAGATCTTGATGGGAGAAGAAGGTCAAAATAGAGCTGATATGAAAATTGTCCTATCAAAATGCCACGTCTGTGACTTTTATAAAATATGTCAAAATAATTTTAAAAATTAAAATATTGATAATTCACAAATTTTGTTAAAAAATAATAAGGCCTAGTCATTATGGAAAGCAAATTTAAATCAACAGATGATTCATAACACATACTTTCCAGAATGGCTAAAATTTAAAAAACAGGATTGCGTTTTAGATAAAATTGGAGGAGTGGAATGGAAACATGAATATGAGAAATCCTATCATATTTCTGGGTACTGAAAGCTGCTTCATGTATTTCTTAAATAGTTAATGACGCATATCAAATCACCTTGGAATTTAGATTCTGTAGATAAAATGAAAGGAGTGGGGTTGTTAAACTAATATTTACAACATACTAAAAATATATCCCATCCCACTCCTTAAGATTTAGATGAAAACTTACATGTATCAACATGTCTGCTTAAAAATGGGAGAGAGAATTCATAGTTCTTTAAAATTATTTCAAGTGATACTCAAGCAAGTAATTTCTGTAGAGACTAGCTAAAAGCTAAAAGCTCCAGCTAGAGGTAGCTTGTGAAACCTTGGCCCACTTTGAAATGCTGGCCTTCTCCTTGATCATGCCCTCAACAGCAACTGTAACCCATCAGCTGCCTGTCTGAACCATGTGGACAGATGCCCATGAATGCCGGAAGAGGCCTCCTTGGTATTTTATTGGCAATAACTCAAAGCTTATTAAAGTCCAGATGGAGAGGGACCTGCAGCATATTTAAGCCCATATGCCCAATTGGGTACTACACTATTTAATTGCTTGCATTCTTATCGTAATTCCTTTCTCTTCTCCTACTTTGATTTTCTCCAAAGTGTTTAGTATCTTGAAGTTGATGTTTCCCCATGTCATCTTTAAAACAAGTTCTAATGCCCATCTGTAAAGCACTTAGGTTCAATTCTATGCATGATATTTTTACTATTTTTATATTGGTGTTAAATAAACATTGAACCATGAAGAGGCAATTGGGTGAGTCATTTATGACTCTTTATATGTAGCTCTATTAAATTAAAAATGTCTGGTTTTTAATCCAATAATATTTTCCTAAACACATTAAGGCTATTATGCACACATGGCATGCCATCTCAGTAGTTTGGATCATTTGTAAGAGAAATCCGTCCTTGCAAATATTGTGTCCATTAACTGATACCTAGAATATACCTCATGTTAGTTAGTCAAGCTAGTAATGCTATTTATGGTTTTAAAAGCATGAAATCAAAATAATTATAAATAAAAACAATCTATGTGTCTCAGCGGCCAGGAACTGAGACCTCATAATTCTATACATAGCCATTGGCCTTATTGTCCTCATCTGTTGCCCACTGATTCGATCCCAAATTTCTTAAGTTCTACTTCCTCTTTTAAATTTTTACAATAGTCCAGGGCTCTCCTTTCTCTTAATTCCTATTACATTTAAAGGGTCTGACCACTCATTTTACACTTCATCTTGTACTGTCCAGAATTGTTATTTACCACTTCCTGACTTTGTCTCCTCTCCCACATTGATAAGCTTATGGAGGGAAATGATCATGTCCTGGTCACACTGTGCTCATGTGTTCTATGCCTTGCAAACCTTGTGTGAAAACCTTGTGCTATATTCAGTGTGTTTCCACAGCACAGGATTTATTTCTATAATAGCTTCTATTATGCTGTCTTGTAATTGTCCATTTACTACTCTGCAATGCTCATATGATGGCATGTTTTTTGAGAACAGAGCCTATGTGTATGTTTGCAAATTTGTTTTCCATTATTATATCAGTAGGATTTAGATAGCCCCAGAGATATAAATATGGGCCACACTTGTTTCTCAGGTATTTACTAAGTGAAGGAACATAGGCAGCCATGGGACTGTGGTAGATTTCCTTTTCTCATTAGAGACAAATTACTGAGTCTCCTTGAATATGTCTCACTGCATATATCTTCACTATGACCATTTGGAGAGTTTAGTCAGTAGGTAGTCTTTCTCAAGCCTTAGAGAGGAGAATAATTTCTTTTGAACTCACTTTTGAAATTGTCATTCCATTCATTTCTAATTCTGACGTGGCCCTAATTGAAGATACATCTTGGAGGAACTTCAGAGTCTTAAACGACTCACAAGAATGGGGTAACAAGAACTCTGGCATTGAAAATGTAATAAAAAAGCATACTGACCTAAAGGTCACTTTACCGAAATTTTGCTGAGAAAGAGAAGAAAAAAATAGAGGTAACAAAGTCCTTGTGCTAAACCCACAGAAAATTAAAAGTAAGCAGTTAAGAAAGACAAGAGAGGTAAAAAGGGAATTGCTAGACACAAGAAAAATGATAACAGTCAGAGATAATGAGTAACTACAACAGGCTTGGATAGACAGGCAAGTTTTATTTTTCCTAAACGTGGTACAATTTGAAAGGCATATCAGTTCTACCTACAGGTTGGAGTCTTTGCCTGTAAGATCTTGGGAAATGGGTAAGGGATGCACATGTCATTGATGTGCCAAGGAACTGGACTATATGCTAATATATGTCCCTCAATCTCCCCCAAACCCCTAAAACCAGGTGCTATGGCCTGAAAATTCAAGTTCATATGCTGAAGCCCTAATTCACAGTGTGAAGCTATGTGGAGGTGAGACCTTTGAGAGATAATTAGAATAAGATGAAATCATGATGGTGGGGGCCTCATGATGGGATTAGTACTCCTTTAAGAAGAAGAGATACCAGATCTCTCTCTCCCTCCCTCTCCCTCTCACCCTCTCTGCCTTGTGAGGACACAAAAAGAAGGCAGCTGTCTGCAAGCCAGGAAGAGAGCTCTCATCAGAACCAACCATGCTGGCACCCTAATCTCAGACTTCTAGCCTCCAGAACTATGAGAAAATAAATCTCTGTTGATTAGCCACCCAGTTGTTGCTATTTTATTATGGTGGTCCAAGCTAAAGCATTGGGTGACAATGGATAATGATGATCTATGTTCTATCTGTGCCCCTAAGTAATGGGATCCTCCCTCCTGTTTCCAGAACTATTTCCTTTACAGAGCCTACAACACTATGTTGCACACAGGGACTACATTTTCACATTCCCTTTGAGGAGAAAGTTCTTGGCATTTCATGTTTGCTTCCCAGCAGCAAGCACGGTGACAGAACTTTATCAGATAGAGTTTTTACTGTGGAACATAACACTGACACAGAAAACCACACAGAACAACTGCGTATCTTAATGAATTATTAAAAGAGCTTTCCCTCCCCCTTATTACAATTTATTGTCGAAGATCAGATCTTTGGCCCTTATATTTTTCCATAGTCCTGATTTTGCATGTCCCTCTGTATTTCCTACACATTGGTGGTTAGGTTTATAGTCTTGATCAGACCCTGGTGTGATGATTGTCCACACTACTTCCTGGGTGATGTGGTTATTCATCAGGGCAAGAGGGTCACATTTCTCGTTGTCCTTTTTTTTTTTTTCGTGGTTGTCTTCTTTTTGCAGGAGTTTTTAGAGAGACTCAGTGGAGTTGCTCTGAGAATTTTAAAGTGAAAGCCATTTTGGTTGGTCCTTTGAAGGTCCATCCTCGTCATAACTTAAAAAAAAAAATTCATTTGTTGTTTCTAGCTTGGAACTATTGCAAATAGTGCTGCTACGAAAAATTCTTGTACATGTCTTTTGGGGAACATCTGGGTTTTTTTTTTTATTTGTTTGTTTTAAATTTTATTTAAATTCAAGTTAGTTAACACATAGTTTATTATTAGTTTCAGGGGTAGAATTTAGTGATTCATCAGTTGCATATAATACCCAGTGTTATATGAGCTCATATGAACTCAGATCAGTGCTTGTTAGGTCAAGTAACCTCCTTAGTGCCCATCACCCAATTATCCCATTCCCCCACCTACCTCCCCTCCAGCAACCCTCAGTTTATTCCCTACAGTTAAGAGTCTCTTATGGATTGCCTCTCTCTCTCTCTTTTTTTTTTATCTTATTTTTCCTTCCCTTCCTCTATGTTCATCAGTTTTGTTTCTTAAATTCCACTTATGAGTGAAATCATATAGTATTTGTCTTTCTCTAATTTATTTCACATAGCATAATACCCTCTAGTTCCATATACATCATTGCAAATGGCAAGATTTCATTCTTTTTGATGACTGAATAGTATTCCACTGTGTGGGTATCCATTCATCCATCAGGGGACATCTGGACTCTTTCCATATTTTGGCTATTGTGGACATTGCTGCTATAAACACTGGGGTGCATGTGTCCCTTGGAATCATTATTTTTGTCTCCTTTGGATAAATACCTAGTAGTGCAATTGCTGCATCATAGAGTAGCTCTATTTTTACTTTTTGAGGAACCTCCATACTGTTTTCCAGAGTAGCTGCACCAGTTTGCATTCCCGTCAACAGTGTAAGAAGGTTCCACTTTCTCTGTATCCTCACCAACATCTGTTGTTTCCTGACTTGTTAATTTTAGCTATTCTGACCAGTGAGAAGTGGCATCTCATTGTGGTTTTGATTTGTATTTCCCTGATAATGAGTGATGTTGAGCAGTTTTTCCTATGTCTGTTAGCCATTTATACGTCTTTTTTTGAGAAATGTCTGTTCATGTCTTCTGCCCATTTGTTGATTTTTTGTTTTTTGGGGGTGTTGAGTTTGGTAAGTTCTTTATAGATTTTGAATACTAGCCCCTTATCTAATATGTCATTTGCAAATATCTTCTCCAATCCTGTAGGTCACTTTTTAGTTTTGTTGATTGTTTCCTTTGCTATGCAAAAGCTTTTTATCCTGATGAAGTCCCAATAGTTCATATTTGCTTTTGTTTCCCTTGCCTTTGGAGACGTGTCTAGCAAGAAGCTGGTGTGGCCAGGGTCAAAGAGGTTGCTGCCTGTGTTCTCTAGGGTTTTGATGGATTCCTGTCTCACATTTAGGTCTTTCATGCATTTTGAATCTATTTTTGTGTATGGTGTAAGAAATTGGTCCAGCTTCATTCTTCTGCATGTGGCTGTCCAATTTTCCCAACACCATGTGTTGAAGACACTGTCTTTTTTCCTTTGGATATTCTTTCCTGCTTTGTTGAAAATTAGTTGACCATAGAGTTGAGGGTCAGTTTCTGGGTTCTCTATTCTGTTGCATTGATCTAGGTGTCTGTTTTTGTGCCAGTACTATGCTGTCTTGATGATTACAGCTTTATAATACAGTTTGAAGTCCAGAATTGTGATGCCTCTAGGCTTGCTTTTCTTTTTCTTTTTTCTTTTTTTTTTTTTTTAAAGATTTTATTTATTTATTTGACAGAGAGAGACACAGCGAGAGATGGAACACAAGCAGGGGGAGTGGGAGAGGGAGAAGCAGGGTCCCCGCAGAGCAGGGAGCCCGATGTGGGGCTCGATCCCAGGACCCTGGGATCATGACCTGAGCTGAAGGCAGACGCTTAACGACTGAGCCACCCAGGCGCCCCTGCTTTTCTTTTTCAACATTACTTTGGCTATTCAGGATATTTTCTGTTCCATACAAATTTTAGAATTGTTTGTTCCAGCTCTGTTAAAATGCTGGTGTTATTTTGATAGGGATTGCATTGAATGTGTAGATTGTTTTGGGTAGTACTGACATTTTAACAATATTTGTTCTTCCAATCCATGATCATGGAATGTTTTTCCATTTCTTTGTGTCTTCCTCAATTTCTTTCATGAGTGTTTTGTAGTTTTCAGAGTACAGATCTTTTGCCTCTTTGGTTAGGTTTATTCCTAAGTATCTTATGCTTTTTGGTGCAATTGTAAATGGGATTGATTCCTTAATTTCTCTTCTGATCCATTGTTGGTGTACAGAAATGTAACAGACTTCTGTGCATTGATTTTTATATCCCGTGACTTTGCTGAATTCCTGTATCACTTCTAGCAAATTTTTGGTTTAGTCTTTTGGGTTTTCTCCGCAAAGAGTGAAAGTCTGACTTCTTATTTGTGGATTTCAATGCATTTTATTTCTTTTAGTTGTCTGATTGCTGAGGCTGGGACTTCCAGTACTATGTTGTACAACAGTGGTGAGAGTGGACATCCCTGTCATGTTCCTGACCTTAGGGGAAAAGCTCTCAGTTTTTCCCCACTGAGGATGATATTAGCTGTAGGTCTTTTGTATATGGCCTTTATGATGTTGAGGTATGTTCCCTCTATCCCTACTTTGTTGAGAGTTTTTATCAAGAAAAGATGCTGTATTTTGTCAAATGCTTTTTCTGCATCTATTGAGAGGACTATACGGTTCCTTTCCTTTCTTTTATTAATGTGGTATATCACATTGATTTGCAGATGTTGAACCACCCCTGAAACCCAGGAATAAATTCCACTTGGTCCTGGCGAATAATCCCTTTAATGTACTCTTGAATCCGATTAGCTAATATCTTGTTGAGAACTTTTGTACCCATGTTCATCATCGATACTGGTCTGTAATTCTCCTTTTTAGTGGGGTCTTTGGTTTTGGGATCAAGGTAATGCTGGCCTCAAAGAATACGTTTTGAAATTTTCCTTCCATTTCTATTTTTTGGAACAGTTTCAGAAGAATAGGTATCAATTCTTTAAATGTTTGGTAGAATTCCCCTGGGAAGCCATCCGGCTCTGGACTTTCGTTTGTTGGGAGATTTTTGATTACTGATTCAATTTCTTTGCTGGTTATGCATCTGTTCAGATTTTCTATTTCTTCCTGTTTCAGTTTTGGTAGTTTATAGGTTTCTAGGAATTTATCCATTTCTTCCAGATTGCCTAGTTTGTTGGCATATGATTGCTCATAATATTCTCTTATAATTGTTTGTATTTCTTTGGTGTTGGTAGTGATCTCTCCTCTTTCATTCATGATTTTATTTATTTAGGTCCTTTCTCCTTTCTTTTTGATAAGTCTGGTTAGGGGGTTGCCAGTCTTATTAATTCTTGCAGGGAACCAGCTCCTAGTTTCATTGACCTGTTCTACTGTCTTTTTTTTTTTTTTTTCCCTGTATCATTGATTTCTGCTCTAATCTTTATTATTTCTCTTCTGCTGGATTTAGGCTTTATTTGCTATTCTTTTTCCAGCTCCTTTAGGTGTAAGGTTAGGTTGTATATTTGAGACTTTTCTTCTTGAGGAAGGCCTATATTGCTATACATTTCCCTCTTAGGATTGCCTTTGCTGCATCCCAAAGGTTTTGGACTGTTGTGTTTTCATTTGCATTTGCATCCATGTATTTTAAGAATTCTTTTGATTTCCTGATTGACCCATTCTTTCTTCAGTAGGATGGTCTTTTGCCTCCATATATTTTTGGTCCTTCCAAATTTCTTCTTGAGGTTGACTTCAAGTTTTATAGCATTGTGATCTGAAAATATGCACGGTAGGATCTCAGTCTTTTTGTACCAGTTGAGTCCTGACTTGTGACCCAGTATGTGATATATTCTGGAGAATGTTCCATGTGCACTTGAAAAGAATGTGTATTCTGCTGCCTTAGAATGAAATGCTCTGAATATATCTCTTAAGTCCATCTGGTCCAGTGTGTCATTCAAAGCCCTTGTTTCTTTGTTGATTTCTGCTTAGATGATCCATCAATTGCTATGAGTGGGCACAAGTTAAGGGCATAAATATTTGCAATTGTTTGATCTTCTTGTTGGATAGACCCCTTTATTATGATAGACTATCCTCCTTCATCTCTCATTACAGTCTTTGTTTTAAAATTTAGTTTGTCTAAGTATGGCTAGTCCAGCTTTCTTTTGATGTCCATTAGCATGATAAATGGTTCTCCACCCCCACACACACACTTTCAGTCTGGAGGTGTCTTTGTGTCTAAAATGAGTCTCTTGTAAGTAGCATATTGATGTCTTGTTGTTGTTGTTGTTTTTTAATCCATTCTGATGTCCTGTGTCTTTTGATTGGAGCATTTAGTCCATTTACTAATTCAGAGTAATTGAAAGATATGAATTTAGTGCCATTGTATTACCTATGAAGCTGTTCCTTTAATTTGGAGAACATGTGTTTGTATTTGTGTTTTATATGTCTGGGGTGAAATTGCTGGATCATATGGGATGCTCTTGGGATGCTTACTACCAAAGAGTTTTTCAGTGTGGTCTTACCAATTCATATGCTCAAAGCAGTATATGATTCATGCCAACTGCTTTACATCATAACCAATAGCAGCTATTGAATCATTTTTCTTTTATTTTACACATTCCAGGGGGCATACAGTGGTATCTCCTTTGGGATGTTAATTTATATATCCCTCATGATTAATGAAGTTAAACATACCTTCATACATGTGATCACTATTTAACATCTTCTTTGGAGAAGTGCCTGTTCCAGACTCTTACCCATTTTGCTCTTGCATTCTGTCTTTTCCTTATTGATTTTTAGGAGTATTTTATAATTTGTTTCCCATTCCAAATTATGCCCAGGCATATTGTCTAGAGGTCAAGAGAGATTATGGGGAATACAATTAAATGGCAGAACATGAATGCACACTATAATGCATCCACATAGAGATTTCCAAAATTTCAGTATGAACTCCCATTCATATCAAAGTTCATAAGGAGACATGAAAACTCAAATAGTATATAAAGTCTGTAACTCATAGGTCAATACCCAAATAAACTAATCTAAAATTAAAAATAATCTTATCCTCAATAAGCCAGAGGTTTAATTTTGCTAGGAGGATAAAGTACAGGTCTCTTCATCTCAAGTGGGTACCATTTTTTCCTTTTAGTGCTTCAGATGCTGGCTTACTTTAATAATGCTCTGAGTTCACAGATGAGTTTCAGGGCACCAACTGCAACCTCATAAAATGTAGAAAACAAGCTAACCTGCAGCCTCAGAGCAGTGAGTACAATGATACACCAAAATGGTATTATTTCATCAGACACCTGTCATCCAGTGCCAAAGAAGAGACTCTGGAGCCTGAGATACATAGAAAAAATTCTTAGCTTCAGGTTGTCCAGGAGGCACCAAGATGCAGCCCAGCTGTGACAGTTGACTCGTTTTTATGAGTTGGAATTAAACCCTGCTGGGAGAAATCTCCCATTCTTTTGTTAATTATGACACTATATATAATATATGTGTGGGAAAGGGTGATAAAATTAGTCTATGCATACTATTTCTTTGCTTAGAGGAGCAGTTATATAAAATAATATACCTCAGATTTAACAGGTGGCAGACACTAACTGTATTATATGTGTTTGCTAATCACCCTATAAGGAAGGTGGATGTGTTAGTCAGGGCTCTCCAAAGAATGAGAACCAATAGGATATACAGACATATATATGAGAAGATTCATTGTAGCAATTGGCCCATGAAATTATGAAGGCTGAGAAGACCCAAGATAGGCAGTCAACAAGCTAGAGAACCAGCAAAGCCCGTGGTATAATTCAGTCTAAAGGCTTGAGAACTGGGGCACAGGGGTGGGGTTTGCTGGTGTAAGGCCTCTTCTCAAAGCCTGAAGGCCCAAGAACCAGGGGATCCTACATCTGAGGACAGAGGGGATGGGTGTTCCAGCTCAAGAAGATAGAGAATTTGCCTTTCCTTTGTCTTTTTGTTCCATACAGGCCCTTGAGGGATTGATGATGCCCTCCTCCATTGGGGAGGGCCATCTGCTTTATTCAATTTACTAATTCAAAGGCTAATCTCTTCTGGAAATACTCTTACTGACATACCCAGAGATGTTTTCCAGCTATCTGGGCTTCCCTTAGCCCAGTCAGCTGAACATATAAAATTAATCATCACAGTACTACTGTTATTATCAACGCTGTCTTATGAATATGAACATTGAAGGGCAGACTGTTTAAGAAACTCACCCATCTGCAAAGCTGGTTGGCAGGGGACAGGTTTTTACTGAGGTTACCTTTTTCCACTTTGCTTCTAAGCTGTCTTTCTGGCGCCCTGTGTTGCACTGTGTGCTGTCTCTCTGGGGACGCAGCCCTTGTTTCCTCCCATGAGCAGACATTTTTAGATCTCTGTCACAATATCTGGCGCTCCACATTTGTCTGTGTGTACTCAAGCCCATGAAACGTACCTCAAAGCAAATTGGAGGAAAGGCTTTCTCTCACTGTATAGTCCATTTAGCTAGGGAAAAATTACCCTCATGGATTCATGAAGCCAGGCAGCTGGGGATGTATGTGCAGCTTTCATCGCTAGAGTCTGTTGAGGACCAATATTCCTGGCATGAGCATTATAAAACATTGCCTGTCCTCACCCTTTGAATATTCTGGGCCCTGAAAGCATTTCTTCCTGCTATGTGTTCTCTGTGAAGGTAGTTTTTGTTCTTCTATTCAGTAATGACCTAGCATGATAGGTTACTTCTTCTAAACTCATCCTTTCTCCCGTGGGGAACTCCTAGTAAAAAGTAGAGAGTGGCCAAGATATTTAAATGTCCCTTGTAAAAAAAATAAATATCAAGAAAGATACAAATACACAAATTGGTTAAGAGGCCCAATCCCAAATGCCAAAAAGAAACCAGGTGGGTAGCTGGAAGGTGATGCTAGTTTGAAAGTTTTTTGTATTGGTTTTAATAATAGAAAACTGATAAATCATAAAAGCAAATGAGAATTAATCAGTTGACACAGGGAGTTAATCATTCAACTGAGAGAAGATTGGTCAAGTAAGATTCCTGAAAGGTGAGAGGTGATCAGCATACCAGGCATAAGTGAACTCAGCTCTTCCGTTTGCCAGGGGGAAGAAGAGAATGGAGATGGCATAGGGCAGATCCAATGTATTCGAGTTTATATAGTAGATGGAGCGGAGATGAGAGATTTCCATCTTATGACTTCTACTTTGGGAAGTAGCAGGTGAGATCCTCCACCAAGGGAAGAAGAATGGGGGCAGGGTTTGCAGATTTGGGAAGCGTCACACAGTTAAAAAGAAATCTATTTCAACTCAAAGTGAGTTAACCAGAGAAACCTAGGTGGAATGTATTATAAAAACAAAACAAAAAACAGAACAAAACTTTAGAGAATTGTAGGCTGCATGCAGAACACGTGGAACATGTAAAATGTTATGTAACTTGTACCCAATATTTGAGTTTTAGTTAACTTTATTATATTGCTAGTTTTCAATGTGTTATCTTTCAGTTCTCCATCTTTCAGTGCCATCTTACGCTTCTTTGATAGCAGATGTTGGGAGCTCCATTAGGAGACTATTTTTGAATGTCAAATGCTGTGCGTCAATAGACCTAATTATCTTACAGAAAAGCAAGCAACCCAAATGGCAGAAGCCAGTGACTGCAACCATCTGTGTAAACCAGCAAGAAAGTATTCCTTCCTCTTGCTGAAAATATTCTCCTTGCCTTCTTTCTCAAAGTCCATTTCAGTTGAAGAGAATCTGCCTTTCTACCTGGGATGTGATACATAACTTTGTGTTTCACTGATTTGTTTTAACCTGAAGTTCCATATTTCTGTTCTACCCAGAAGTGGTTATTATCCAGCTCCCGGGGCAAGCCTCAGCTTAGTTCTGAATAATAGTTGTTCAAGAGCAATACAGAGAAACAGCCAGCAGGGGCAGGAGATCTTGCCTTGTCCCTCCAGGAGCAGGTCCAATGGACCAAGAACTGGAAGACACCACAATCTACCAGCCCCACGGGCAGGATACCCCTTTTCCATCGACAACAGATCTAATGAGCTCTCACCCTGAGCTGTGCTTTCTAAGTGTTCAGGCTGCTCTCCTTTTAAGGGGAAGTTGGGGAGAGGATGAGGCGAGGGTGGGGGAGGGAAGAAAAAAATCCTGTTGTGTCCATCAACAGGTGAAGCCTAAAAATTTCACTGGAAAAAGTTATGGAAGAAGTAACAGCTGCAGGCCTGTTTGGAGCAAGTCAGCAGAGAAGTTTCCATCTGGCATCTGTTTCATCTGCAGAATTTTTTTTTTTTTTTCCTTTTTAAATAAGGCTTGAGCTGAAAGCCCACTTTATTTAGGAGATGTTAAGTCCCAGGATACCAACGGCTTTGCAAGCTGCCAACATAACCTCCTCATCCCCTTCCTTACACACCTCCCACCAGCCTGTCATGGTCTTGCTCAGTGGAAAAAAAGAACATCCAGAGATTAAAATAGCTCTAGTGCAAGGTGAAAACCTTCAGACCACACATGCCCTCTATCCTTCTTGATGGGAAGTGTCAGCCAACGGTGAGTCGGGCTGGATGGAAAGGTGCGAAAGTTTACTTTTGTAGTTAACATATAGGATCAGGAACCTGGTAGATAGTCAACAAGCTTTTGTGTTTGGGAATAAGTAAAAAAACAAAACAAAACAAAACAAAAAACTAACAAGCTCCTTATTTTTGTATGACTTGGAGGAAAGAAGCAAGTCCTTTTGCAAAATTTAAAATAACATTCTGGGGCCTTAGGGCCACGTTGTTCTTAATGTGAAAAGTGATGAAACAGCGTATTGGATGATCTCTTCAAGAAAGGGTGTTACATAAGAATAACCTGGTTTCAAAATTCAATATAGAGAAGCAAAATCCAATCTTGATGAAATAGGGGTTAATTAATCATCCCCAAAGTAGGCAACATAAGAACAAGGATGCCGTTAAAGAATTTGGGTCTATCTAGAAACATTTACTACCCTGTAGTTTTCAGAATCAATGGAAGGCAAAAAACATCTCAAGAACTTAGATTAAATAGAAGGAAACTAGATACTTTTTTTTTTTTCAAAAGTGAACTATTTTTATGGTTCTTCATTCAACTTTAGAATTTCACTTATTTATTTGACAGAGAGAGAGAGAAAGAGTATGTGTGTGTACAAGCATGGGGAGCAGCAGAGAGAGGGAGAAGCAGGCTCCCTGCTGAGCAGGGAGCCCAGTGCAGGGCTCAATCCCAGGACCCTGAGATCATGACCTGAGCGGAAGGCTGATGCTTAACCGACTGAGTCACCTAGGTGCCCCAACTCTGAAATTTCTTTTTCGTTTAGTATCTGAGCTAGCACAATGATAAATGCCTTACTGGATCTTGGTTAGGCATAGGTAATCTTTATTATTGCTGAAAACAGGAGGAGAGAAGGCAAAATAAGGCAGATGACAAACAGCAAAAGGGTAAAGGTTATCAGAGATAAAGCTCCATCAGATACGATACAGTGATATTTATTAACTTAGAATCTTCCAAATCAGTTTTCTTGAAAAATAACAGCTGTTTTACAATCATTCTGAACAGGATTCTCTACACTATGGGTGTTACCGATAGAATTTTTCACATTCTTTCTCTACCAATAATATATTTATACTCTAAGCAGGTCAAACTTTAGTCTCTTCACTTAGGATTATCAAGCCAAGCCGTCTCACAGGTTTGATCAGGGAAACCAATCAAATTTACCCCTCTGAACTGCTTCTAAATGTAAAGATTGTCTTCCTAGCTTTGCTGGGGTCATAACACAAGATAGAGGAAGAAGAAAAATTAATGGCCAGTAATTATTTTATTCAGTACTTAAGGTTCTACAACAGACTTCAAATGATGATAGATGTCAGATAGAAATCTGTTTTTCAGAGTTCCTCTTGGGAAGAATATTATGTTTGTTTAGAAAATGTGTTTTGATAAGTTGTCTAGAGCTAAGACTAAGACTGCAATTGCATATTTAAGTAAAAAAAAAAAAAAACCAGCTGAGAAATAGTCAAAGGAGAATGATGATCTTTCCTCTGTCTGCGTGGCTGCCATATTCTGTGGTGCAGAGCCTTGCTTGGTGCATAGGTAACACCCGGGGTGGGGAGGGGGGGTTTGTTAAAACATACTTTTGGTTCACTATGGTTGTGGTAGAGCTCAGAGTCCGCGATTCTAAAAAGCTCCCAGGTGATGTCTATGTAGCTAGCCCAAGGGTGTCACTGAATAGCCACTTTGTAGAAAGCACTGATCTCATTTTCTCTGTGCATTTCAGGGTAGACATTAGAAGAGAGTGAATTAGCCTGTGTAACAGAGGACCTATTCTGCATACTAGAAAAGATAGAGTGGTTTGGCAAGCCCACCAGAGCAGAATCATTGAAGAGGCTCCATGGGGCAGCATTAGGTTACTAAGAATGTTTAAGCTGTTGCTCTGAGGTATGCGATGGAAAATCCTCCTCCATCACACATAAAATATATTCAATAAAAGGTTCACAGCAAAACTAAGAGGTTCTCAGTTTTGCATCCAGGTAGGCCCAGGAGAAACCAAGGATACAAAAGCAGGAAGCTGAGGAGCCAAATGACATCTGAATGCCAAAACCAAAAAGAGTAACTGGTATTTATGATCATTTGTCTGTGTCATTCTAAGTGCTTTGCATGTTCTACCATTACTATTGTGTTTTTAGATACAAGAAAACCTAAGGCATAAAGAGGTGAAGTCTATACCCACATTTTCTGGGTAGTCCAAAGATTACATTCAACCATTCAAGAATTGATACACTTATTTTCATTTTCAACCCGACGGAGGGAAAACCCATCTCTCTCCTTCTACCCCTCCCTCTTTCTCTCTGTTTTTCTATCTCCATCCCCCACCGATTAATTTAGGAGGAGAGTACTCTAAGAATTCCTGAGAGCTGCTTTTTAATTTATATTCCCTCACCTTTTATAACATCTTGAAATTCTTCCCCTTATTTACTCTCACACCTTCCACTGCATTAATACACCTTCCTGCTGTTAACTCCTACTTTGAGTGAGTCACCAGGCTCTTACAGTGGAATAAATAAAAGTGATCACAAAAGGAATTATAGCAGCTTTTATAGAGGAATTTCCTCTTTAAAAATTATACCTACCACTCAGCAGAAGAAATAGTATATTACCGAGAGCTTTGAAGCTCTCGAGCATCCTTCTCTGAAAGGTAACCCCTACCCCGAGATGTTGTATTCATTGGTCCCTTGCTTTTCTTTATAGCCTGAAAATAAATGTATGTCCCTGGGGTGCCTGGGTGGCTCAGTCGGTTAAGTGTCTGCCTTCAGCTCACGTTACTGATCCCAGGATCCTGGGATCGAGCCCCACATTGGGCTCCCTGCTCAGTGGGGAGCCTGCTTCTCCCTCTCCCTCTGCCTGCTGCTCTGCCTACTTGTGCTCTCTCTCTGTCAAATAAATTAAAAAAAAAAAAAAAAAACCTTTAAAAAAATGTATGCATCCCTAAAATAGGTGTTTTGCATTTTTTTGTTTTGTATATATCATGTTAAATATTTTCTCCTGCAGTTTGTTTCGGATCAATGTTCTGTTTGTAAAAAAAAAAAAAAAAAATTCTGTTTGTAAGATTCACTGATGCAGATGTGGGGAGTTGGAATTTATTCATGTTTTCAACACTGAATAACAAGACATGGTGGGACTCTAACAGTTGATTAGTCCACTTGCTATCAGAGGATGTGAGGTTTGTTTCCAGGTTGTTTTGCTTTTTTTTTTTTTTTTAATTAAAATGTTTTTCTTCAATCCATGAGTTCTGCAACGTATTTTCTCTCTATTCACCATATTCTGTCTATTCCAACCTCAGTCTGGGTCAGAAGTTCTTTTCCATGGCTGCATATTAGAATCACCTGGGAAAGATTTTAAAACTCCTGATTCCCACATTACACTCTGGACTAACAGTACCAGAGTCTCTGAGGGTAGGACTCAGGTAGTAGCATTATGCAAAGTTCTTCACGTGCTACCCATGTGCGTGTGGATGAGTTTGTGTACATTGCTTTCATTCTGCCTCATTTGAAAGGAAAAATTGTTTTACTGGTTCCAGCTGCGTTTAATATCATTTCCTAGGAAGCTGTCCTCAAAAATCAGAAGCTAAATGTCCATCACAGATCCAGAAATCCATCCTCATTAGCTTTTTTTTTAGCTCAATGGTTTGCACGTCCATCTACTCATGTCAAATGTGCCCAATTTTGACATTGCTTAATAGACTCTAGACAATGACTTCTTGGAGAATCATTATCTATTCACAGTTCACTCTGGGTAACTTTGCAAGGCCGAGTCCTTGTTTATTCAGGGCCTAAATGTTAAGACCCAAAATTTGACCCACTCTTTTAAAAATCTGCATCATAAAAACAAAACAAAATACAGCTTTTTGTTCTGAAGTCAATAATTATTAAACCTAGAGTCACATGATCTGCCCTGATCCTTGGCAAGCCACAGAGATACCGTCTTTTTCTGGGAAATATGTTCTTTTGGCCACTATCCATTTCTTCAAGCAGAACCCTTGATAGAGGATGAGTCAATAGGGTGCATGGTGACTCAGGCTCTAAGTAAAATAGAATGAATTGATTTAATGCCTTGAGAAGTAGCTTGTTACCCAATTATGCAAAATGTAACCTGATATCCAAGAAAACCATTACCCAGCAGGATCTATGGGCTGGGCCTAAACTCCTCATTACCCTAGTGGGAAAGCATTAGATAAAGAGTTATTCTTTATTCTTTAGAGAGCTTGATAATAACAAGACAGAGGTGACTTGAAAGAGTAAGCAACCAATACTCGAACAGCAGAGCACAGTAAAATAAATCTGCTATGTGTGCCCCTCGTGGGGCTGGGGGGGCGACTCGTTAATGTTCTTTGTCAACCATGTCATGTATTTTCCCTGAAGGGTGCTAGTCCAGGAAATGACTGGTTTTAACAGTTACTCTCATTCTTCCATCTATGTCAAATTCTTTTTTTCTTGAATTCCAAGCCAACTTTGTAAAAATCAATTTTTGTATTCGCCTTTTTCTTTTTTTGGTTCAAATTTTATTTAAATTCCAGTTAACTTATAGTGTAATATTGGTTTCAGGAGTAGAATTTAGTGATTCCTCGCTTACGTATAACACCCAGTGCTCATCATGACAGGTGCCCTCCTTAATACCCCTTTTCTAAGAATAAAAATTTGGGGGAAAAGAACTTGCAGAAGAATACAAGGCCTAAATTATATCTACACAGCTCAATTATGGTTATGTGAAGTTTACAGAATATTCAAATAAAGAATCAGAAAAGGACAATTCCTACTGACTAATTTATCTTTATGTTCTTTATTTTAAAAAATTTATTTGTCTTTCTTTATAAGTTGTTTCTAGATGAAATTGTTGGTAGAGCAGAATATTCCACTCCCCTGGAAGTTTTTTTTTTTTTTTTTTTTTGTAAATATTAAGACTAAAGGAACCCCTACACACATTTTTATCTGGAGGCTTTAGCATTTAAACTTCTAGCACTGGACATCATTTCTATGCAAAAATAAGCAGAACTGCATGCTTGTATTCAGAGTTTTCCATTTAATTTCTCTGGGCATCGGCCTCTCTATTGCCATGCAATAGTATTATGAACATAGAATGCCCCAAATTATGCAATTACTTATGTTCTTTTAATGATGTTTTACTGACTATATGTATGCCATGTGATCTAAATTCTAATGGGAAGATGAATAATAAGTGTATTATTACAGACTTTGCTTTATAGTTGGAGATTATCTATTGATTGTTACAAGTTTTTACGGATGTGGTTTAATGGCAGAAGGTGTATAATAACAGCAAGTCAGATTACTATTTTATAGCTTGTGGCCATCTAGTTTAGTTGAATAGGAGAATATACTATGAGTATAAGGTTGCAGGTTCAATCCAGGTGTACCCCTCACCCCTGCTGGATGTCTCTCAGATACAACCTTTGCTTTCCTAAGAGAAGATCCAAGGGAGTGTGTGTAGATGGAGAAACACACCCACACACCCCACATCCCACATATGCACATAGATACTCCCCTTAAATTAGATAGATTTTCTGCTGGTTGATCAGAGTTGTAATCCATTTATATATGACAGCATGATTAGTGTCATGAACCATTGTTCTGATATAATAAACACACTCCATTAAAAAACAGAATCCAGCAGACCCTTTTAATTTGCTATCCTTGGACATTTAAGACACCTGATGGAAACCTGGACATAGTCTTTAAAAGCAAAATAAAATGGAAAATTGAGACTGATTCCAACAAAGTATATTGATCCTGGCATGAGTCCTCCTCTAGGCTTTTACTAATATCATGACCCTTAGTAATGTTGTTTTCTCTTTCCTTCTTTCTTCCCATCTTCCCTCCCTCTTGCTCTCTCATGTTCTTTGCCCCTAATACTTACTCCTAATAGTTAATGACAATAGCAAACACATATATTCTTATATTTCAGTTATTGCTCTAAGGCGGTCCCTATATTAATTCAAGTGATCTTCATGATGAGGTTATGGATTAGGTATTATAATTATCTTTATAAATTAGGAAGGTGAGGTCCAGACAGACAAAGTAACATTCTTAGTGTTAAGTTGCTAGCTAATGTAAGAGGTAGGATTTGAATTCAGGCCATCTGATTTTGTCTGGCAGTAAGTGCGCCCCTAATCCTTGCAATCTCCTGGATAGAGATAGATTAGACTAAACCACAAAATTAAAGTTCACATCTAATTAATTTAATATCTGAGGTAAATATCCTGCTTGAATTGCTGATGTCTACATGTTTTAAAGTGTGTACTTTCATATTTCTATCATTTTCAAACTATTCAGTAATTTCTAACCCTATGAAATTAAATACAGACGGTAATTGCCAAAAGTGATATCTGCTAGACCTGCTTTAGATAAGGATAATTGTAAGACTACATTCATTGTTGGCACGTCAATACATGTTATCAACTCAAACTTTAAAAGCTAAGAAGCCTTTGTGACGGAGATCAAACATCTCCCTGCCGTCTTTATCCTGCCTGCCACTGAAAACTGTCCCCTCCACATAGAGCACAAAGGCAAATTTTAGCCTTGCCTTTCTGCATTTTTATCATTTCTTAATTAGCAAGATCCGAGTAAATGAGATTAAACTTGTAATTTTGCTGCTGATGCTTTGGAGAGATCAAAATACATCAGATTACTTAAAAGATTTCAACACTCTCCAAGTATCTAGAAAAGCAAACAAATGTTGAGCTTTAGTGATGAGTTCTAAGTAGACATATATATGTGTGTGTGTGTGTGGTTTTCTCTTCTGTTGTATAACATATGCATATATGTAATAAAGCAGTATTCTATATATCAGGTGGACAGCAACAGTTGTCAGAGGATTTCCAGTTGCATCTGTGCAGTGAGATTTGGCCACCTGAAGCATTTTATTTTTTAATCCCATACTTAATGTCACATGTAATGAAACTGTGTTCTTTTTCTATACCTTGAAGCATGTACCACATGGTCACAAAACCACTTATTACTAGGGAGGTATTGGTCTTTGAAGTACATGTAATTACAGGAGAAGCTTAACTCACTCAACTTTAGTGGGTTTTATGCATTATAGCAGCAGATGATTATAATTCTCTTTAATTAGCAGAAACAAAACAAAACAAAACAGTAGCTTGAAGACTATTTTCTGGTTTGTGTTTAGGGATCACTGTCAACCTTCCAGCATGGTAATTTAATGTCCCCTGAAATGTTATATGCCAAAATGATTAAGTATCATTACAAGGGGAAAATTTTATACAAAGGCAAATACCACACCTGATCATGTTCACTCAATTACAATCAAAGTGAATGCACTTTAATAACACTCAGCAGTTTGTTTATCACGTACAGTGGAACAGGTGCACTACACCAGAGCAATTCATCTCATTTATACCTGAGACATGTAGCTGAAATCACCCTTCTATCTCTTCTTTATTAGAGTTTCATTTATTTGGTAAAGCTTTGGAAGGAAATAAAAATAAGCATATCACATAACAATGCCAACCTCTTTCTGCACAGACTTGAATTTTTTAAAGCACCTCCATGCCTTCCAAATATCTTTCCTGGGCAACGTTTCCTCTTGAGTCTAATTAGAATCTATTCTGTGTATTTACAAACAGGAAACAAAAGGCTATGACCTCATAATCTTCACTCAGAGGCCTCCTCAATTAACCTGAGGTACTGGTGTTATTTGGGAACGGACGCTGGGGGTCATTGCAAGTTCTCTGTGACAAGGGCAAATGTCTTCTTTTTTTTCTCCCCTACACATGACAATTATGTTGTTTTAAGTGAAGAACGTGACAATTCAAGGCATTTTCTAGAAAATTTAACAACCCAATTCTAATAGTCTTGAAAAATGGGCAGCGAATAGTTGGGGATCCTACTTTAGAGATCAAATATCTGGATTGAACTTGCAGAAAAAAACCGTGAGAAAGAACAGAATAGAAAAGGTCCATGACATCAAGATGGTTGTGGACAAAGGTCATAAATAGGTCCTAAAAGCATCCCATCTTCAAAGGATGAAGAAAGTAGTGCCCAGCTGTACACTGATAACATCTTAGTTGTTGTTTTTTTTTTATAATGCTTAGGTATGTGACTATCTCCAAGAAAAACAGATAAGGACTCTGAGATATAATTCAAGAGAACAAAAAGATTGTCTCCTCGTTCGGTGTAGGCCGGCACTATTTTAGTAGAGTCAATTTCGGTTCTCTACAATAATAATATAATATAATAATAATAATAATATAATATAATAATAATAATAATATAATAATAATAATATAATATAATAATAATAATAATATAATAATAATAATAAAATATTATTATCGTGATAGCTCTTGATTTAACTGAATGAAATTTTATCTTCACTTCCTTTTACATTTTCTTTTAGGCCATAGCATTAATAGATATTGTTTTGGAGAATATGTTTTGTTTTGCAGGGGCGAGGGGGTAGTATTAACAAGAATATATACTATCTAGGCATAGGAAAGCCTGAATCGTCACTACTCTTAGTGATTATATAATTATCAATTAAAATAGCCATCCAAATAGGAGTAATAGTAGTAATTCCATGTTAATGATTGTATCCCTAATAAAGTACCACAAGCCTTCTACCAGCTTATTCTCCTTTCTTTTCCACCTCAAGTAGAGCAAATAGAGGTGCAGGTTCCAGCTCTTAAGCATTAACTTGGCAGTGGTTAGTTTGCCTACCAAATAAATAACCTAAATACCTATCTATATTGCATTTGGTTACTGCATCCTATGCCGGAGATAGAATCTGGTTCAAAATATTGCTGAAAACTAGCAAACATAAACACTTTCTAAATGTCAACCTGTTCTTTTTCTCAGTTGCATTTGTTGAAATTCCAAGATCCTTGAGGAGGTCAGGTCATGAATTTATTACTGAATCAATTTAATATTCAAACACATTCTATGTGTTCCCTGCTCTGACTTTGGCAGCTTAAGATAGATGTGACACACACACAAAAAAGAGATCTTGAATTAAGATCAATTTCTCTTCTGCCCTCATGAGAAAATTTCTATGGCAAAAAGAGGAGCCAAATCTATTTTCTCTTTATAATTTATCTTACGAATAACTGGTACAGAGAAATACTTAACAGATTTTAAATTGAAGATGCTGGGGAAGATAAATTTACCACTTCCCCAAATTTCCATGAATTGCAAATACTACCACTATTAATAAAAACAATAAGGGTGTATTATGTGCCAGAAACTGTTAAGTTCTTCACAGGGATTTCCTCTATCTCCATTCATCTATAACATAGTTACTATAACTACCCTCATTTTAGGCATGAGGAAGCTGAATTCTAGAGAGAATGAATTACATGCTCAAGATCACATAGCTAGGAAGATGCAAAACCACACGTTGAACTAAGGCAATAAAGATGGCAATCTCATTTTCTTGATCTTAAGCTGTATTGCCTACTATTTTTGCTGAATTTTTCTCAAATTCAATTGCTTCTCTGTGTGCTTGACTATTACTTAACATGCTATGAGGTTTACAGAATTGTCTTTCCAAAAGGCCAAACCAGAGAAGGAAGAAACAGAGTTCCAATTGCTGATATACTTTAAGAGGAGTCAGGGACATCTGATGTGGGATTGAAGAGGGCAGCATAGAACACTACAAATCAGAGGAAGAAAGGTAGGTGCTGGGGCGCCAGCGTAAAATTGGAGAGACCATTCATATAGAATTTTCTTTGTATGAAGGAAAGGTCAGAGTCAGTAACTGAGGCAAATGATAGGCACTATTTTAAGAGGAAACAGGAAAAAAAAATGTGAATAGTAGAAGAAATGTAGTAGCATGATTTGAGGAAAGATTTATGGATATTTGACGTTGAAGATAATGTTTGATTTTATTTATACTCTTTGTGTTTGGAACTCGAGCCTTACTGGCTCTTGTGGCCTTCCCCCTGGTTAGAAAAAAATCATTTCAAAATATTTTAACCCCTAAGGTTAACTATGTGATTAATAGGAGTTTTTAATAATAATTTAAAAAACCCTAACTTTTCCCAGGCTTATTTTGAAGGAAGTGAAGCAGTTGGTGAAAGAGAAAGCAGAAAAATAAAGAGAAAACTATGTGTAGGACCTGTTGTGTATTCCCATTTGAACATTCCCAGATAACTTTAAAGATTTTTATTTATTTATTTATTTGAGAGAGAGAGAATGAGAGACAGAGAGCATGAGAGGGAGGAGGGTCAGAGGGAGAAGCAGACTCCCTGCCAAGCAGGGAGCCCGATGCGGGACTCGATCCCGGGACTCCAGGATCATGACCTGAGCCGAAGGCAGTTGCTTAACCAACTGAGCCACCCAGGCGCCCCTGAACATTCCCAGATAACTTTAAATGCAACACATCAATCATTTACAATAGGGTATGCCTCTCTTCCATTCTTCACTTGTGAAAATATTGAGCTAAGTAAAACATTCTAATTTACTCCTTTTACTAGTCTGTTATTAGTTCCTAATTGAGGAGAGCCTTGTAGTTTAAAGTGAAACGAAAAAATCTGGAAGTGGCCATTAGAACTTGGTTCTGAAACCTAGTGGAGATATTCTAGAAAAGAGAGATCTATATATAGATTATAGTGATTAGTCAGTGAGTGGGTTAAATTGAAGCTTAAGAACCCATACTGGAGTTTGAACTGCAGTTTTTCAACTTACTTAGCTATGTGTCCTTCTGGGCAAACTCTATGCTGCAGGTTAAAACTGTATGTGCACTGTATTATGGCCCTGTGATCTTGGGGCAAGTCATCTAATTAATAGCTTGGAGCCTCAGTTTCTTCATCTGTGAAATGGACATAATAGTACTCATCCTATAGATCTGTTATGTGGAGGAAATAAAATGGTAAGTTGAAAAGCACGTAGAACAGTACATCCTCAATGATGTGAGCCTGTCATTATTGAAGGTAACATGGCATATGATTAAATCCTCTTCAAAGTCCATCATCTCTCATAGTTCATCTCCCCCTCTGACTTCCCCCCTTCATTCTCCCCCTCCTGCTATCTTCTTCTTCTTTTTTTTTTTAAAAAATAAATAAATCCTCTTCAAATAGTAATCATGATAAATGCTTGAGGGAGCTAAACATGAACATGAAATTTAACAAATGAGGAAAATGACACCAGAGAGGCTGCTCTGGATTAAAAACCCTGGGAAAGCATCTCTGTGGAGGTGATATTTGAGCTGAGACTTGGACAAGAACCCAATGAAAAGATGATCATCCTTGGTGGTAACCAAATAAAAGCAAGTGAAACCAATCAAAGAAAGTATAGTCTTTCAAATGGACAAAAATTAAAAGACATGGTGAGGGAATGAGAATACAGGCTCTTCTAGTTGAATTTTTCAAGAGGGCAGCTAAAATGTGAATATTCCTTGACCCACATCCATGCCTAGAATATTGTCTAAAGACACAACTGAACAAATGTTCACATCGGTGCATACAATTTTATGGCAATATTTCTTTAGAATGAATGCATTTCCTTTTCCTTTTAATTTTTAAAGCTATTTATATCTTAATGGTGTTTGTATTAAAATATGGAAAACCTGCATGTTCATCAGTAGAGAGAACTGGTTCACTGACTTATACTACCTACATGCAGGGCAAGTATGAAAGCTATAGCTACTCCATATACCACTACTGTTCTTTTAGGTAGAGAAGGTTGCATGATTCTTAGTTTTTTGACACATGGGACATAAAATCACTGATTTGTGATTGTTTTTTTGCATGTTAGCCATCCTAATGGAGGATTATAAAGAGGATATAAATTTGTCATTTTGGCTTATCCGTGCACCTCACCCCAACGCTTACATCTCAGAACCGAGTCACTATCCCAGAACTGAACTTTGGCAGCCACTGTCCAAGTCATTGTCTGAGAAATGTATGTGATGTACTTCTCTTGGAGACAATGGAACAGAAGTCAGGACACCTGGTTTTCCCCTTTCTACAAACAAGGCATGAGATCATGGAGAAAGTCATTTTGCCAAAGAATCCTTATGCCAAAGCATGAGAGCTATGTTTTGACAGTATCCCATGAGGTTTACATTGCACTGTCTACATCTGGATCCAAGCCCATGACCTTGTGTGAAGCTTGATCGGATGATCTTCAACTATTTGATTTAACAAACATATATGAGAACCCACCATGGGTCAAGAGCTCAGGACAGAGAGCATCATCAAGATGCATAAAACACGATCCCTATCTTCAAAAGATTTCCAATTGAATGAGTATTTGAGTTTGATATAGGAAGTCAAGGCATTTTTGCAGAGTTCTGGGTCCCACTAAAGCCATAATATTTTATCAAATATCAAGTTTGCTTGATTTTCTGATATCTGCAGTTGAGTTGGAGCAATGAGGTCTAGGATATAGATTTCCTGGTTCCAAATACAATGCTTTATCCATTGAACTTTGTTTAGTGATGAGTTTCCTAAGAATGATCGATGATTATTTCTTGATGAATGTACAATTTCTTAAATGATGAATTATGCCACTGTGCTGTTGATAGGTTTTGCGATAATTTTATAACTTTACCAAGCCAATTTTAACATCCTGAGACACTTCATATCACTGACCTTTCAATACCTCCTTAGCCACATACTTCCTTTAATTCCGTGTTTAGGTTATTCTAGCTAGGGAATTAAACTAAATAAAGTATTATAAAAGCAATCACCCACTCTCATGGCTGCACCTTAGATATTTGTTATAATATAAAACTACTCTACCTATAGATTCTTAATCTCCAGCTTCTCATCCCACACTTGGCCTTCTCTTAGCTATGCACATCTCCCACTTTCTGACCCCACCTGCTTCACCATGATCTCTTATCTCGTTAAATTCTTGTAATAGTGATGTAAAGGGACAGATGGTAGCCACACTTGTGATGATCATCGCATAATGTATAAGCTTGTCAAATCACTAAGTTGTACACCTGAAACTAATATAACATTGTGTGTCAACTGTACTAAAAAAAATTATTTTATCAGCTTCCTCCTGGCTTTCCTTCTTCCCCAATGCCCCCAATCCCTGATGATATATCATGTCAACTTAGTTTAGGCCAATCATGTTTCCTGTTCCAGAAATAAAACCTCAGGCAACGATTCACAGGGAATTACAGTAAATGGCCTTTGGTTAATAAGGGTAAATTCTGAGAGTTATGAAGGCACCAACACTTTTTATGACAGGAAGTAACACATTTATTTTCCACGTATTTTCTTTTACACATTTGGCGAATAATTTTCATTCAATTCCTACAAACTCTAAATTGAGCCCTTGGGATCCCAGCAAAGGGAAATCTACCTAAAACAAAAAGAACAATGGGTCAAAAAATAAGGCTTTCTCAAGGGAGAAAACTGTAGTCCTACAAAATAACAGCATTGGTTGCAAGATAATTCATCTTGTACAGAATCTATATCCAAAGAATGACTCTTGTTAGAGAATAAAAATTAGCTGATGTCACAAAACTATATAAAAAGTGTTGACATCTAAAACTCCCCCAAGAAAGGGGTCTGAGTTTGGACCAGAGGACTTCCTTCCAAACACGTGACCACACAGGAACAAAAAGCAAAGTCGTGTGATTGATATTTATTTAGACTGTAGAGGCTTTGACAAAGAACAGCACTGAAGGGAAAATCAGATGGATGAAGTATCTTTACAGTAAATACTGACTGATGCAATGCCTGGAAAATCCAAAGCAGCCTTTGAATCTTACCTAGTAATGAAGTTAGTACAGGTAAAAAAATCACCAAATATAGGTATGCAAAGAGAAAAAGTGACCAAGCAGTGTGTTTGGAGAGAGAGAGAGAGGGAGAGTATTGTTCTCTATCAACCCGAAAAGTCCTTTGTATTATCTGGCTTTTAAATTTTGGGAACATTTCTTTTGTATCTTGAGGTTTGTTCTGTTCCACCTCTTTTCACCCTTTCTCATGTAAGAAGGATGGTTTTCTGTACACTGGATCTATCTTGTCAGGTCTCCATGCTTACCATGCTATTTCTAATAATCATTTTCTACAGTTTCAAGTGGAATCTGTTGAAACCTATCTTCCACGTGATTTATTCACATTTTTAGGAAATGGGTCCTGATCTTTATTGTTTTCAGTGTTACTGTCTGTTTCACTGTCATAATTCCCTCAATCCCTTTAATGTCCCTGGGGTTCCTTAACCCATCTCCCAGGAAGATGAAATCAGAGGTAGCACAACTGCTAAGATTGTGGAGGGGGGACCTGCAACAAATTCCAGGCATCCTGACATGAAGATAAAAGAAGGACCTGAAGAGCGAAAGATTTTCAGACAGAAAGAATGGTTGAACAAAGACCTAGAGATACAGTAGCATCTGTGAATTAAGGAAAGGCCAATTGTACCTATAATGTTAGGTGTATGAAGAGAAGTAACAGAAATAAGATGAGAAAGATCTGGGCCCAGATTGTGAAGATAGTGTAACAACTTTAATACCAGTGCGGTGGAAAATGAGAGTACAGATCCAAAGGTAAAATAGACTCTGTGGATAGTCTCTATGGAGGAAAAAACTGAAGAGGGGCGCTAAAAGCTGGGCGATTCTACCCTACCCACCCCCGCCAGTTCCTCAGAGCAACAATGTATATACAGGCATCCTCATATAAAGTTCCAACCCACCAGGATCTGTTCAAGAATTGGATTGTTACAATCACATAAGCGTGACCTTCAAGCTACAAGTTGCCAGATTTCCAGAGGCCCTTTTAAGGAACGCTGATAACCTGCATTTCTAAAAGATCACAGTATTTGTCTAGCCTAAACAAACAAACAAAAACAGTTCTAGCAGTTTCCTGAGACCCCAACATCCTTTTCCAAACAGTAGGTTATATTTCATGTTGCTCTGTTCTTTTCGTGCTGACTTCTTCACAAAGACTAAGAAGTATACTTTTATTTGAAGCTTAATTGGAAGCCATCATTTATGCATATCGAATATCACATTTCAAAGATTTCTAATGTCCCCAATGTGATACACCTTACAGTCAACACAATAACACAAGTACATGACTTAGACATTATCCCAGGTCTTCCTTGTTGTGAATTTGTTTCTCACTCGTAGAATTTACATTTAAGTCCTTGCAGCCCTTAAACCTGAGTTCAGACTCTAGCAGAAATAGGTACAAACTTTAAAGGAAAATGAATCCCTGAGCTCATCCCCTTTCATGGAAACTTTCTAAGGTATAAAAATAAAACGAGCCAATAGCATTATAGAAAATGTGATATCCAAATAGAATTGTTTATAAATAGAATGTTTTACAAAGTTTCCATGAGGCATCAGCTGTCCTTTAACCCTCTGCTTGCTGACATTTTCCAGCCCACTAGCTAAATTAAGGCTTAGGAAAAAATTACCTATGCATTGTATTTTTATGTGGCTGTTCATCTATTTTTATATGCTTGTGGATATATGACATCAGTTCATTACAAACATATCAAGACACCCCCCCACACACCACAACACATGTATATTTGCAGACATGAGGGAGAATATGAACTCTTGCAGGTTTATGTTACCAGAAGAACTGTACCCAGACCAAGCTCTAATATGACTAGGGTGCACCAGCGTGCTTGGTTTTCTCCCCTTAAGCCTGTTGTTGTCCTGATCTGGTTGACAATAGTGCCCCCCACTGTTTGCACTCAAAAGTGTCCCCTTCAGATGATAAATTCTGTGATCACCCCAAGGGTGAGACAAGTTATCGTTTTCCTGATTTCTATAGTACTCAGGGGAAGCTAGCTTAGAAATACTTGAACAACCTGTCTAGCAGAGACAGATAGTACTCACTTAAAACCAGATTTCAAGACAAATAGAATTATGAAGATTGTTTTTGTTTGCCCAAATGGCCATATCACTATTTCAAAATTAGCTATGCTTTTTTCCTCTTTCTCTGTCCTGTGTCTTTCTCTCTTTGACACTCAAAGACCTACACAATCCAGCTAGAGTATAGTGTGTTACACAACAATGATCTGGCTTGTGTAATTATACTCTGGTAAATGTAAGAAGCCTAGATACAGGGAAAAGAAAGCTGCTTTCTTTTTTTTTTTTTTTTTTTTTAAGATTTTGTTTATTTATTTGAGAGAGAGAGAGAGAGCACAAGCGGGTGGGGGAGGGAGAAGAAGGCTCCCCGCTGAGCAGGGAGCCCGATATGGGACTCGATTCCAGGACCTGAGCCGAAGGCAGACGCTTAACTGACTGAGCCACCCAGGCATCCCAGAAAGCTGCTTTCTTAATATAGGAATGTCAAATGTGTTCCCACAATCCAGGCACAAACACCTTTCTTCCTTCCACTTGACAATTGGCGTTGAGATTCTGAATAAGAAATAGCAGTTCCAGCAATTTCCTTTTCTGGCCATGGATGTCCAATGCAGAAATCGTACAGAAGAGTTGGTGGCTTTTAAAAGCTTATTAATGCTAGTTTTTTTCCCCCTTAACGTTAATTGAAAATGATTGTCTATACTTGCACATGAGGTTATGCTACATATACACACAATCAAAATGCATAGGTAGTTCATATCATTTTAATTGTAATTTTTCAAAGGCATGTAACTTATTTATATAGTATTCATTAACTTGGTGTTTTATCTTACTCTTTGCACTTGCTGTAGAACCCTTAGGAAATGAAAACATGCAGATGACAGCTTCGTGATAGTGTGGTAATCACCCTTGTGAATGATGTGTCCAGATAAAATCAACTTACTCTTAAGATAGTCAGGAAAAAGCATGATTCCCAAGTCAGGAAGTCAAGTTACATGAGTGGAAATATTACACATTTTCCTTCTTAATTGCTGGTGGTGGACAGGAGACGTCCAAATCTGTATGTCTGAATTTAGTGAGCAGAAAAACATTGTATACGAAGTGCTCACAATTGGACCAAGCAATGCTGGAAAATTCAAACTTGGTGTCAGAAACCTAAAATGAACACTTTGACAACATAGGATGTGCAAAGTCTTTGGCCCTTCCATCAGTCTCAGACAAGATTGTATTTTGAGGGTATACTTATGCTGAGCATTTTATGAAACACATGATGCAAAGAACACAGATGTTGGATTAAACAGTTAATGAGTTCAGATCCCACAGATCCAAACTTACTAGCTTTGTGTCCTTGAATCCACTTTTCAACTACTGTCATTATCCCCTGTAAAATGGTTTAAATGAGTTATTGATCTAAAGCATTTAGTACAGTGCCTGGCCTATAGTTAGGACTCAGGAAATCAGGTGAGTATTCTCTCTCTTCATTTCTGATCAGAGAGAACCCTCCTATTCTTATTGCAACAGACCTCCTAACTTTGGTTGCTAAAGGATTTTGTGAAACAAAGAATAACTAGAGTGTCTCACCCATTCAAGATGTCTTTTTAAAGCCAAACAAGTCAATAGATTAATACTAATTTATCTTTTAACTTCTACCTGCCAACAGGATTAAGCTGGCAGGCATATTCCTCCCTTATCCTCTTGGTAGGCAAATTGATAGCTCCCTGAAACTGTTTCTATTTTCTCAGACATCTGCTTTTTCTATAATCATTATAATTATATTTGCTGGGCAGATTTGGATGTGACCTTGGCTTTGGGAAAGCAGATTTCAAAATATTCATAGAGAAAAAATAGGTATGATCCCATGTCAGAGAGATTCTTTAAAAAAAAAATTCTGATTTTGAAATCACAATTCCAATGAGAAAAAATTAGGGACAGAAGGATTAGTCATCATAGCTGTTAGATAAATTCTGGAAAACTTTTCAGAAGACATGCCAAGCACAGGCTGATCCCATACACAGGGAAAAAAAAAAAAAAAAAAAAAAGATAAATTTGAAAGGGTGGCAGTGGAACCCAGTTAGAGAAAAGTCCAAAAAAAAATCCAAAAACTTCTTTAAGAGAGTGAGAGGACTTTAAAAGCATTGAGTAAAAATAAGAACAAGGTAGGAAGAGGCCCACGGTTTGAAGAAGCTGGTGTCTGCCTCACAGGTGACAGATGGAAGGCAGAGCAGCTGAACCTGGATTTTATTTTTGGTACTTTCAGCAAAGGAAAAAAAAAAATAAAATGGAAGGTGCAGAGAGGAATTTGCAACACCTGAGATGAGGGCATAATAATAATCGCTGATCAGATTTAATACAAGTAATTTCCTATGTCTCAAATAATAACGTTAATAGTAATAACAGCAAAACAGTGGGCTCGGTGTCTGCCAGGCATTGTTCTAAGTGTTCTGATTTTTAATCCTCACTGAAACCCCATGAGGTAGTTTTGCTTATTGTTATCCCCAGCTTATACATAAGAAAACTAAAGTACAAAGAAGTGAAACAGTCCCAACTCACCCAAGATGACAAGAGTTAGAATGTGTCAGAGCTGAGTTAGGAATGAGTTGCAAATTCTAGACACAAAAAATAGAATTTCCCTCCTTTTATTCATTTTTTAAATGTGAAGTAAACTTTCTCAGAGGTTCCCAGCAGAATTTTCCAGAACTGGGTCTGTCTTGGCAGTTGGCAAGGAAGGTGAGACCACCATGAAGGACTTCTATCAAACAGGAGTTACTGTGGAGCAGGGAAAAAAAGCCCAGTTGCCCCGGAAGGATGTGCCTTCCCGAAGAGGTGAACAAGGTCAGGAATCTGCAATAAGGAAGGAGGAAGAGTATGCCCAACAACATGTACTTACTATTTTTTTTTAATTTTAATTTTTTTTTTTTTTTTTTTGAGCGAGAACACACATGTGTGAGTTGGGGAGGAGGAGTAGAGGGAGAGGGGGAGGGAATCTTAAGCAGACTCCCTGCCCAGCATGGAGCTGGACTCCAAGCTTGATTTCATGACCCTAATGTCACAACCTGAACCGAAATCAAGAGTCCATCAGTTAATGACTGAGCCACCTAGGTGCCCCAGTACTTGCTATTTTTAACAATAAGCATTAAATTTAGTTTTCTGGAATTTAATAGAAGGAACGAAAATAGAAGTAAAACTAAAGGGTTTGATAATTTCAGATAAACATTTTTTCAGTATAAAAGTTGCTAGTTTTTCTAAGATGTCCCCAATGTTAAAAAATATATATTTAAATTAAAAAAACTCGGAGATTTGATCTTTTATTTTTATTTTTTTAAAGATTTTATTTATTTATTTGACACAGAGAGATAGCGAGAGCAGGAACACAAGCAGGGGGAGAGGGAGAGGGAGAAGCAGGCTTCCCGCTGACCAGGGAGCCTGATGTGGGACTCGATCCCAGGACCCTGGGATCATGACCTGAGCCGAAGGCAGACGCTTAATGACTGAGCCACCCAGGCGCCCTGAGATTTGATCTTTTAAATGTTCAAGTTTTATACATTTCTGTAACCTCCCAGTTTTTTTTTTTAAAAACTGTGTTTAAATGATAGTACTAATGAACAGCTCTTTTATTATTCTTGAGTTCTTTATGGCAATGATCACTTGATTGGTTGGATTTCATCATCAATATATTATCCTGTAACTTCATATTGAATTCTCTTACGTATTTTATTTTCAATATTCTGTTTTGATTGTCTGACTTCCTTTGGCACTGAGTTTACCTTAAGTTTTTCTAGTGGGGTGTGTTGTATCTCATCTCTCCTTCATGATTTCTTCCTACTCTCATCCCAAGAGCCTTCAATAATCCTGCTCAAATAAAATAAAAATAAAAATGGAAGGTACAGAGAGGAACTGGACACATCCGAGGGGAGGGGATAGTATATAGTAGCTGATCAGTTTTCATATCGATAGATGGCATATTTTTATTTAATTCCTGGAGTCTTCTATAATTACTCTGTGGGGTTGAATTTATTGCTTCCTGGATGAGTATAAAAAGTGTGTTTTCTGAGTTCTTGGATGTCTAAGAATTACTTTATTCTGACCTTATGATTTTTGGTTATTTAGCTGGGGATTAAAATTTATAGTAAAGAACTGTATATAATAGAAATGTTTAGGCAACAGGCTTGTCTTCTAGCAAGAAATCTGATTTCAATTTCTTTGTAGGTGACTTTCCTCTCTCCTCTCTGTGGAAGTTTGGAGGGCCTTCTCTTTCTGCTTTGAGTTCTGAAATAACAATGGGGTAGACAAAGGGAACTTTCTGTTTGAAAATTCCTATCTTTAACTAACTTCTGTTAGTTTCTATATATTGTTGCTTTGATAATATTCTGCCCTGTGTTTTCACTATTCTTTCTTTCTGGATCTCCTGTTATTTATAGGTTGGGCCACCTGGATTTCATCTCAATGCATTGTATTTTTCCTCTCACATAAAATAAACAAAAAAACCTTTGTGTTGTTGAGCTTTAAAGAAGATTTTCTTATTATTATATAAATTCCCCACTCCTCAGGTAGACATGTGTTTGGTACAATCATGGGGCAGCTAGGTGTGTTTCCAGGAGTGGTATATATTTCCATGATATATACTCACAGAAAGAAGGAGATTAAAGAATATCATCTGCTACTCTATGGTAACAAGTGGAAAACTTAAAGAAGATTAATGGTTTCTTAACAAAAAGTAAACTGTGAAAATCGAGACACAGACTTTTTACTTATATCCTATGATTTTGGATTTTTATATTTTTTTATCATATACTAAAATTTTGCTTCCTGATAAAATTAATATGATTACTTGTTGATGTATGATAGCATAATCATTATAACACTTATATACTTATATGTTTTAAAATACCAATGATACTTTTATAAATGAGATTACTGAAAACACTTATTTTCAGATTTTTTCCAATCCACTAAGAATGTCCAGAGTTTTGTGTTTTAAGCCACTTGAAATAATTCTTTACTGAGTATTTACATCTCCAACTCAAAGAAAAGTCCAGTTTCATTTTCCTTTTTATTTTTATGAATTGATTTTTACTATAATTTTTAGAATTATATTAAATATTTATATGATTTCCAAAATCAAGACAAAAACTATAAGACAAAATAATTTAGAGAAATCTAACTTCTATCCTTGTTTCCTCCACATTTACTCCCTTCCTCTTTAGGTAACTTTTCAAAGAAGATTAAAAAATACCATGATTTTTTAATAAAACATATACAGACATGCTCCTATCCTCCCCTTTTTAGGTAAAAAGTATCACACAATATACATTTTGTTCTACCTTGTTTTCTGTCTTTTAAGTTTATAGCTTGGAGATTATGCCAGAGCAGTATGTATATCTTTTTACATATAAACAATATTTAGTATCCCATGATATGCAGTACCATAATTTATTCAACTTGTCCCATATCACAAAGACTGTCACAAAAACTTGCTCTCTATATATTAGTTTGTATTTCTGTCAGTGTATATTTGGGATAAATGTCTAGAATTAGGTCTGTGCCACATGATAAATGCATATGTAGTTTTATTAAGTTTTATCAAAGTCTGCTCTGTAACAATAGTACATTTTGCATCCTCAACAGTTCTGTTTGCAAAAGCCTCTTTTTCCACCCTTACTGACAAAATGTTATCAAGCCTTTTGATACTTGCCAATTGGATAAGTGACAAATAGTATCTCAGGATACTTGTAATTGTCTACAGAAGCACTTTTACAAGAGCCAGTTATGAAATCATTTTGGCAGATCTCAAACAATTTATTTTTGATGTAGAGTAGAATAGAATTGAAATTAAAATTTAAGAAAGCATTATGTAATAAGTACTATTTTGTAAAGCTTATTTTGTGAGTAGGCATGTGTGTGTGTGTTGAAGCACAATATAAAATATTTTCCTTATAGAGAACTGGAATAATGATAAAAGTTTTCAAATTCACTATACTAAAGAGTTTCCAGGCATCTTTGAGAGAGAAGTTCATCCGTGGCCTCCTCTGCTAGCTATACTCTCAACCTCTCCGCTTAAAATTGACATATGCTGGGGCGCCTGGGTGGCTCAGTTGGTTAGGCGATTGCCTTCGGCTCAGGTCATGATCCTGGAGTCCCGGGATCGAGTCCTGCATTGGGCTCCCTGCTCAGCAGGGAGTCTGCTTCTCCCTCTGACCCTCCCCCCCCCCCGTTCTCTCTCTCTATCTCATTCCCTCTCTCAAATAAATAAATAAAATCTTTAAAAAAAAAATTGACATGTGCTCCCTGCATAAATACTCTATGGATGTCTCCGTGCCTTTGATCAAACCATTTCTTTTGTTTGGGATACTCTCCACCCATTGACTGCATGGAGCCTGCCTACTCATCTTCTAAAATTTTACTTCAGCATCCCTTATTTTATGAAACTCCCCTCAATGTGTATCTACTACACCTGCACAAAATTCCATTGTGTTGCGTATAACATTTTATCATACCTCTTTGTATAAAGTATGTTTCTTCATGACACAGAGTAAGATTTTTGAGTGTAGAAGTTACATTGTGTTCATTTCTTTAATACGTAACACTGTAATCAACTCAATATATATACATTAAGTGAAATAATGCATAAATTATAACTTTATAATTGATTCATTTTTTTTCCCCAGTTATTCTTCTCAGGTTGCTGTAGCAGAGAAATCCCACAGGTAGGATGTCCTGCTTTTGGCAGAGCATTTTGCAAATCTTACATGCAGACAGTTTTGATAAAGGGAGAATGAAGACTGAAGATAGAACTAGGTAATATCTTTTTTTTTTAAGATTTTATTTATTTTGTGACAGAGAAAGACGCAGCAAGAGAGGGAACACAAGCAGGGGGAGTGGGAGAGGGAAAAGCAGGCTTCCCGCAGATCAGGGAGCCCAATGCAGGGCTCAATCCCAGGACCCTGGGATCATGACCTGAGCCGAAGGCAGACGCTTAACGACTGAGCCACCCAGGCACCCCAGAACTAGGTAGTATCTTGAGGTCCCTCAAAAGCAAAGCCTGTGACAAAGACTTACACATAGAGAGCTCTTCTGGAATTTATCCTGATCCAGGAGTGAAGGACAGGAGAAGTGAAGCCAGGAACGAGGTAAACTAACACAAGAGGTGTTGTTGGCCCTTGCTAATGAGAAATGAGCCTTGATTCTTGAAAGAAGGCAGAGATCAAATGATTCCCATATTCATGCTCGCTTTCTCTTTGAAGACACTTTCTAATTCACAAGGAGAAACCAGTATTATTCAAAGGAAATAAGTATTGAAGGCAAAAGTTAGGGCTTGGGGAGCAGCAGACTACTGAACAGGAGGGCGTGGCAAAGAAGAGACCCCAAAATGCTGCAAAAATTCACCTAATGTACTTAATCAGCTACAAATATGTGCCTGCTCAGATGACAATCTGCAAGCCCCCTGGGGATACATGTGGGAAGACAGGGGGGAAGAGACCACAGATGCATAGTCTGTGAGAAATGGAGTTCAGTCATAGCCATGGTGGAGACACGTTGGTGAACCCCACCCCCAACCGCCCCCTGGGAATTTAGTTGAGGACCCAGAAAAGCCACATGCTTAGGAGAAAGGACAATTTTCTAGATTAAAAAATTTAAAATCAAAATGTAGCATCCTTATTAAAGTCTAAAACCAAGACATTGTAGGTCAGGTGACCCCATCCACAATTTAACTGCCTGTCAGAACTCAATATTTATAGAAAGATGATATAATACAGAGCATCTATATTGCATCACCTACGATATCCAGCAAGCACTAAAAAATAGTGTCTATATTCAAAGCAGCAGCAGTGATTGATAATTAAAAAGTAAAATGATCAGTAGAAACAGACTCAGAGGTGATCCAGTTTCTAGCAATGCGACTGGGCAACTCTGAGCTATCCATAAAATATGGCTAAACAAAAACTAACCTCTATAGAATTGCTGTAATAATGAAATATATTAATTGTAGTAGATTAATCAGGGTAGATTATCAGGGTAAAACTACATATGATTGCCCTGTCAAATATAGAAACAAACAATAAAAAACACACCAAACTAAAAACCTTCTGCACAACAAAGGAAATCATCAATGAAATGGAAAGACAACCTACTGAATGGGAGAAACTATTTGCAAATCATAGATCCGATAAGACATATGATTAATACCCAAAATACATAAAGAACTCACAACCTAAAAAAAAAAATCTGATTAAAAACTGAGCAGAAGATTTGAATATACATTTTTCCAAAGAAGACCTACAGATGGCCAACATCATTAATCATCTAGGACATGTAAATGAAAATGAGGTATCACCTCACACCTGTTAGAATGGATATTAGCAAAAAGACAAGAGATAATAAGTGTTGGCAAGGATGTGGAGAAAGGAGAACCCTTGCATTGATAAGAATGTAAATTGGTGCAGCCATTATAGAAAGCAGTAAGGAGATTCCTCAAAAAATTAAAAATAGAAATACTGTATGATCTGGTCATTCCACTTCTGGGTATTTGAAGAAAATAAAACACTAATTTGAAAAGATATATGCATTTCAATGTTCACTGAAGCTTATTTACAATAGCCAAGATATGGAAATAAGGTAAGTGTCCATTGATGGATGAGTGGATAACAAAAAACAAAAACGTGGTATACACACACACATACATACACACACAATGGAATACTATTCAGCCATTAAAAAGAATGAAATACTACCATTTGTGACGTGGATGGAACTTGAGGGCATTATGCCAAGTGAAATAAGTCAGAGAATGACTAATACTGTATGATTTCACATGTGGAATCTAAAAACAAAGAAAACCAAGCTTATAGATACCAAGAACAGATTGGTGGTTGCCAAGGGTGGGGAGTGGGTTAAGGGAGTCGAAAGGTACAAACGTCCAATTATAAATAAGTCACGGGGATGTAATATACAGCATGGTGACAATAGTTAATACTGTATTGCAAAAAATGAAAGAAATCCTGGTTTGATGGCAACTTATCTCATAAGTAACTCAGAGTTGGTTGGCATTTATTTCAAGTTCAACAATGTAGTTTTTTAAGCGTTCTGTGATCAGAAAGAACTAGCTGTGTGGCATTGAGTAGACTGCATCTCTCTGACCTTCAGTTTTCTCAAACGTCATTGAGAAGTACTAGAGTACCTGTCTTGAGGGTACTGAAAAGCTATTAGAGTGTCAAGGATATGCAGAGACGACTGCAGTTCCTGATCAACTGTGAGCTAAAAAAAGTTTAAGTGAGGAGAGTCTACACTGATAGAATTATGTTCCAGTAATGAGCTGTCATAAACCCCAGTGAGCCATTCCAAGAGAGGAAGACATCTTTTAAGATGTACACAGACAGGTCTTTCTGACTAGAGGGTAGTGACGCTTGATGCCACTGGAGAAGTCAGCTCTGGGAAGACTGAAAAGTGAGACACTTTTGACAGGCTGCAGTGTTGAAGAGGGATCGGGTTTTATTCTGGGTTATTCCACAGGCGGGACTGTGACCACTATTAACACCCGGGGGGAAGGCAGACTTCATCTCAGTCTTAGGAAGCACTTTTAAACAATTAGAGCAATCCAGAGATAGAGTGGCCCAATTTAAGAATTAGTCATCACCTTGTCACCAAAAGCTTTTCAGCAGATGTTGACTTCTGCTTACGGATCCTTTCAGAGGAAATTCCTGCATTTTGTAGGAAGTTGGACTAGATGGCCTCTCACGTTGCTTCCAGAATTAAGATTTAACTTTGTGGAAATTCCATATATGGGCTTTTTTTAAAAAAAAGTGATACTCTGCTTCAGTAGCTTTTTTTCCATGTGGATTCAATGGATATAAATTCCTCGTTATTTAAAAGGTGAGTCAAAAGGAAAATAGCATGTAGCATGGTAGAGCAGCCCAAACAGTTCATCACGCATCTTAAAAACACAAGTCAGAGCAGTAGACAACTTCAAAGGGGACCAACCACACCATTGCCAGAAGTGCTGGCCAAGAAGCCAGTTGCTCCTGGAAAAATACATTTCCCAGCTTGGCATCTGAGCCTCGCAATTGCTGTCCAGGGAGGTGGAAGAAGAATGAGTTTATGGGCAGCCATAAATAACTAAGGCACTGAAATTCTGAAAATGGGCCAGTTTCTTCATTATAATTCAAGACCCAAATAGGAATGAGCTACTGTTCCAGTTTGAAGGTAAGAGAGCTGTAAACACCCAATTAGGAAAACCTAATGAGAATAATTATAAACTCTGTATTCAATCAAATAAGTGCTCTGCAGAATTCTTCACACTGAATCTTGAGTTGATATTTTTATCTGTGAAGATATGGGGAGGAAGAAATGGATATGATTTGGGGGAGGGGGTGCGATCTGCTGGGAATGCCAGAGAGGAGGATTGTGTATCTATATAATTGTGTATCTATATAATCTAACTTGAGGCTTATGTTCCTCAGAGGACAATGCAACTCAGGTCTGGAACTTCTTTGGAAACCTGCACTTTGGACAGAGGAGTCCTCGTGACTGAGTCCCTGAAACTGTTCCAGAATTTTGGCATTCTAAAAATGCATCTTGTCCTCTACATGGAATTCTTCTTCCCTATAGTCAGTCATTAAATAATCTTTTGTTATACCTATTATGTTCCAATATTTTTCTAGGTGCTTAATATTCAGAATTAAGACCTGGTGCCCAGAGCAGTGTTTATCTCAAGTTGCTTTGCTCTCTACTTGGTAGTTATATACTTGGTGTGAGTTGAAGGGAAGTTGGTAATGAGGGAAGAGCAGGGAATGGAGAGTCCTTTGCCTTGTCCTCCTCCTACAAGCATCCTTTTGCAAATGGAGTAAAACCCTATGATTAAATTTAAAATATGTGAGAGGCACCCACAATATGAAGTTTGTTTTTGCTGACACAGTGAAAGACCATTAGGTTTTTAAATAATTTACCCAGGAGGATAAATTTTGCCTTCTCCTGAGAGATTAACCCATATATTCCAGAAAGCCCTTCGACCTCCTCTTCTTTCCCCAATTTCAGTCCTCCAATACTGTCTTACACCCCTCCTGAAGGCTACGTTCAAATAAAATGGGCTTACCCTTCTCCTTTGCTTCATGGTAATAACTCAGTCTGCCCACACTGACAGGCAGTTCTTTTAGTAGAAGCTGATATTCCTTTATAACCCAGATAAGAGAATTTAATATTGTAAAGTCTTAAGCCAACTTCTCCAAGTTGTTTTTCTTATCCATCAGTGCATGAACCAAATTATTATTTAATGCAGAAGATACATGGAAAGAGCGAGGAGGAGTGGTTATTGGTACATATTCCATTTCCTTTAAGATTTTTTAAAGGTTTTTAAGGTTTTTAAACATGGGATCACATCAAATTTTTCCAAAGCACATTTAAAAATGCCTCACATCACCTTGAGAAATTCTGAAGAAGTAGATATCGCAAGAGCCTCTAAGAATCTGTACTTTTTCTTTTTGTACCTGAATCTTTCCAGATAATGTTGCTGATTGTCCGTCCAAGGCCTAGGGACCATTTTTCAAGCAGGGATTTTCAACCCTGGATGCAGATTAGAATCACATACAGAACCTTAAAAATTGTGTTGTCTAGGCTGTATGCTACACCAATTAACTCAATTTCCAGAGATGGAACTGAGCATCAGTACTGTTTCTCTCAATGGGGAGAGAGGCAATGGATCTTGATTGTTGTGACTTTTTAGTTAATGGAAAGAGAAGGACAAGGAGGCAGAAGTTGAGGGGGAAGAGAAGCATGAATATGCATTAACTCCTCCCTCTGTGTGTTTCCCCACCATGTGTTTCTCAACTGAAAGTCGGTTACTGGCTACTTTTTAAACTTGTCATCTTTGGCATGGAGAAGAAAAAGCAAGGAAGGTCTTCAACAAAAACCTCTGTTTTCCCCCTTCTTCAGAAATGATATGGATGTAATCATAGTAACAAAGAAATGAAATCAGAAAGGGCTCATCGAGCACCAGATCTGCTCACATTTTCACAGATAAATCTAACCACTAGAGATAAAACATGTAATCGTATAAAATTGGACTTGAATTCAGGTCCCAACACTTCAAATCCGAAGATCACTTTCCAATAAACAACAGAATGATCACTCCTCAGAAGAACTGGTGATGAAAAACCAGTAGAAAGAAAAACCCATATTTTTTATCTCAAACCATTCCATTACAGCATGTTACCTCTTTATTTTGTGTCATTTCTCACCTCACATATTTACCTTTTTTTTTTTTTTTTGGTGAAAATATTTAAGTCCCACACTCTTAGCAAATTTCAATTACACAATAGAGAATTATCAACTATAATCACCATGTTCTACATTAGATCCTCAGGCCCTGTGCATCTTATAACTGAAAGTCGATACACTTTTACCAACCTCTAGCCATTCCCACCCCACCCCTGCCCCTGGCAACCACTTTTCTACTCTGTTTTTATGAATTTGACTTTTTTTTTTTAAGATACTACACATAAGTGATACTATGTGGTATTTGTCTTTCTCTGTCTTATGTAACTTAGCACAATAGTCATGAGGTTCATTCATGTTGTCATAAATGATAGGACTTCTTTGTATTTTAAGGCTGAATAATATTCCATTGTGTATACTCTATCACATTTTCTTTATCCCTTCATCCACCAATGGACACTTAGGTTTTTCCCATACCTTGGCTACTGTGAATAATGCTATGAACCTAAGAGTACAGATCTCTTTGAGATAATGATGTTGTTCCCTTTGAAACACCAGGAGTGAGATTGCTGGGTCCCACAGTAGTTCTAGTTTACATTTCTTGGGGAACCTTCATACTGTTTTTCCATAGTGACTATACCAGCTTAAAACCAACAGTATATAAGCATTCCCTTTTTTCTGCATCCTTACCAACGCTTATCTCTTGTCTTTTTGCTAACAAATGTGCAGCGATACCTCATTGTGGTTTTGATTTGCATTTCCCTGGTGATGAGTGATGTTGAGCACTTTTCATGTACCTGTTGGCCATTTGTATATCTTATTTGGGAAAAAGTCTATTGAAGTCCTCTGCCCATTTTTAATTCGTTAAATATTTTTTTTGGGGGGGTGCTACTGAGTTGTTTAACTTTCTTGTGTATTTTATATATTAACTCCTTATCAGATACCTGGCTTGCACATATTTTCTACCATCCCATAGGCTGCCTTTTCATTTTGTTGATGGTTTCCTTTGCAAAAGCTTTTTAGTAAAATGTAGTCCCATGTGTTTAGTATTTGCTTTTGTTGCCTTTGCTTTTGGTGTCAAATTAAAAAATAATGTATTGCCAAGACCAGTGTTAAGGAGCTTACCCTCTATGTTTTCTCCTAGGAGTTTAATTGTTTCAGGTCTTATGTTCAAGTCTTTCATCCATTTTGAGTTGATTTCTGTGTATGATATAAGAGAGGGATCCAGTTTCATTCTTCTGCATGTGGATAATTAGTTCTCCCAGAACCATTTATTGAAGAGACCATCTTTTTCCCATTGTATATTCTACATAATCATTTCACTACAGCACATTATCCCTTTATTTTTTTAAAGATTTTATTTATTTGAGAGAGACAGACAGAGACAGTAAGAGAGAGCACAAGCAGGGAGGAGAGGGAGAAGCAGGCTCCCCGCTGGGTAGGGAGCCTGACTCAGGACTCGATCCCACCACCCTGGGATCATGACCTGAGCCAGGGCAGACGCTTAACCGACTGAGCCACCCAGGCACCCTATCTCTTTATTTTTAAAGGTAATATTCAAAGATATACAGCCAAAGGGACATAAATGATTATAGAATTTAAGGTACATAGTGTAGCAGCAATCTTGGGTCAATGGTAAATCAGTCTCTCTCATTCTCTCCCTCTTCTTCCTCCTCATATTTTGTATTTTCTTAGTTTATTCACTGGTACCCCTGAAAGAAATGCTTCTCTGCTTCACTTTTTTTTTTCCTTGTAAAACATATCCTCCACCAATTACTGATTATATTTCTCCTAAGTAGATGGGTGAGCTTTGTGAGAGTTTTAGAAAGATCAGTAATCGTAAAAAAATCAACAATCAAACTGGACCAAATGACTTTTTTTTTAATTGTGTGCTTCTGAGAGAATGGGGTACCCAATAAATACAGGAGTATGGATCTCTGAGTAGAACAAGTCAAAATGATTGCCTTTCCAATTATCACATTTTGCAATCTCTGCTGAGCTGATGTCCTACATGGTCGCTCTTTGTTCTGACACCTACCTGAAATAGCCCAGGGGTGCTTCTCATATTTCAGACTTTGCTTGGTTCTGCTGCTTCATCTAACTAGTAAACAGCACTGAATTTTCTAGCTGACTCTTTTCCCAAACTCCCTTCCAAGCAGACATTATAACCTAGACCAACAAATGACAAACTCACCTATGGACCAAATCTAGTTTTATCAGAACACAGCTAGACCCATTTGTTTGTGTATTGAATATAGCTGTCTTCATGCTACAATGAGTAGAATTGAGTAGTTGTGACAAACATTCTGGCCCACAAACAGAAGATGTTATATGGCCTTTACAGAACAAATTTGTTGACCACTTGATCTAGAAACTATTGCAGTGAATTAGAAATTTCTATTTCTGTTTCTAAACCTAATGTGAATAACTTCCTAAAACTACAAACCTGCCTCTAATTCACCATATTGCACATTCCACAATTCACAACTTATGGTGGGCAATTGGGAACAAAACTAACTTGACTGGTTTGGGGGAAATCATTACCATCCAAAAATCAGTAACTTGCAAGGGAATTGAAAAATTGTAAAGTTTTATGAGGTCAAACACAGCTCTATTTTTTTTTTTTTTTGAAAGCATAAAAAGTCAGAACTAGATAGGCCTATTAATACTGAATTTTTGGGATAACCTTTCAGATGCCTATCAGTAATACTGTTATCTGAAGCTTCTCTTTGCTTTTGGAATATGTCAGGGTCTTTCCATACATTAAATATTAGTTTAAGAAACATATTTTTGAGCAGATACTAACACTTAAAAATCTTCCCACAATCATGAGAAAATAAAAATCCTCAGCAGCAAAATAGCAAAATTCTTGCCTATTTATTAAATGTAAGTTAATGGTTGTTTTTTTTTTTTTTTTTAATTTGTCACCTGGGGTGGGGAAATTTTAATTAGCTCCAAAAGAACATAAAGTCAAAGACTCCTGCATTAGCTTTCTAGTGTTGCTATAATCAACCTAGTGGCTTAAAACAATGCAAAACTGATTACCTTAAAGTCCTATAGATCAGCAGTCTAACACAGGTCTTTGAGCTAAAATCATGGGGTCAGCTGGGCCATACCTCCATCTGGAGTCTTTAGGAAAGAACCTGTTTCCTTGCCTTTTCCAGCTTTTAGAACTTGTCTGCATTCCTTGGGTCACAGGACCCTTTCTCCATCTTCAAAATCAACTGGTCAAGTCCTTCTCACTCTGACCTTCCCATCTGCCTACCTCTTCCACCCTTTTGATCACATTTTCCCAGCCCAGAGCATCCAGGATAGTCTCTACATTTGATGATCACCTGATTAACAACCTTAATTCCATTTGCAACTTTGATTTCCCTTTGCCATGCAATGTCACATATTCAAAATATTCATAGGTGCCAGGGATTAGAACATGGACATCTTGGTGGGTCATTATTCTGTCTACCACCACTCCAATTGTCATATGTGTTTTGGGCAACCAATGAGTGAAGTTACCCATCTGAAGAATATTCTTTTTTTTGTTTTTTTTAAAAGAATTCCCCCATTATCTGAATCTAGGTAAAAGAGAGGGCCCTGATTCCCACTATGGAAACACCATCTCCCATCCTTGACAGCTAGTGCACAAGACCAACTAGATGCACCCACCCTGAACTTTGAATCTTGGTAGACCACTTCAGCTATACAGGGATAGGTAAACATGATTCATGGTGCCTATGGCAATCATGGCAGTGAGAATTGTTGGGGGTGTGGTGAAGGTGGCAGCCACAGGAATCCAGATATGCTGGGGCTGAGCATTTGTTGAGCAGTACCAGTGGGGTGATGCCAATAAAGTTCACCTAAGGAGAAGGCTCTTGTATATGATCATGCCCACTCTTCTTCCTACCTCACAATGATACTAATTTTTCTTTCCTACATTGGTTATTAACCATTTCTGCACCAGGTTCTCTAGGTCACAAACTACCCTGTATTCTTGTAATCCATTAATTTTTTTCATAAGTTAGCCATAGTCAGATTCTGTCTTGTAACTAAGAATTTTCACTGATAGGGGTTCTTTGGGGTAAGATTCTTCGCTTCTCTTTCATGTCTTGCTGTCCATAACACAGCCTGACTTATAAGTTCGGAGACTCTGAGAACACAGAACAAGTTGTCAGAAGGATAAGATAGCTTCATTGGTCAAGTAGGAGCTAAGAGAACTGATAATCCGGTAGGACTGCCCTTTATAGCAATGAGAGGAGAGTCCAATACACAGATTTTGAGACAATGGTAGAACTGGAATTGAATTGAGCCAATGTTCATAACTAAAGAGATAAATCCAGGATGTGAGAAATGGGAGCAGGACCCTAGAGGGAAAGGGTTTCTTTAGGTTCTTCCTTTTTGATAATTGAGTAATTCACAAAGAAAAGCTAACTTTGGAAGCACAATGAACAGAATCCAACTACTCAGGAGAGTTAGCAGGCAAGCATGAGATCATAACATTGCTATAAGGCCAATAGAGATCCAAACAGTTTAAAGAAAACCAGGCAAGAATATTTGTCTCTTAGCCTGAGCCAGCAAGTTGGGAATGAAGAAGTTTGTGGGCTGACAGGGATCACTCACAATCAAATGGACACTGGGTAGATGCCAGGTAGATGGACTACGGTCAGTAGAATTACTGATTCCACTCAGATGGTGCTCTGAGGGTTTGGATATATTTTTAGCTATGATTTTGAAATTAGGCAAAGTTGGACCCTTTGAAATGAAAGAAGAGCACTTTCATTTGGCCAGGGTTTGGGAAGAATGTGCCTGATGTGGGTTTTGATTAATCGATATTGTGGCTCATTCTCATCAGAAGACAACTGATGCTGGGCAAAATGTTCTCAGCAGACTAGAAAACAGATCTCCTTAACATTCAAACTTCTGCTTCACCTTTTCAGAACACAGTGCAATACTGGTCTTCCTACCTAAATACTTTTGGATTCAAGGGGTCCAAAGATGTCCTGAAAGATGTTTTAAAACCTCACATGCAGAGCTGTTATCAGATTCATTGCAACAAAATAAAATATATCGATATTGGGAAGGGAAGAAAAAAAGAAAGCTTAGACAACTCCGGAACAGAGAAACTACCGGTGTGGTCAACCAGTGTGTTTTCAGTTACTTTAACATCACAAATCAGCTCCAGTCTGAGCCATGACATAACTACATGGATAAGCAAAAGATTGATGTAGCACTGTGTGCACCACCAACCAGAACTTGACAATGACCAGAGACTTATAAAAACAAGATCTTGACATTGACCAGAGGCCTCTGAAATTCTTATTTCTTGATCATACTGTATTCCTCATTTCTTGGTCATTTTTTATTCCTCAACCTCTGCAAAGCAATGTTATTTCTTTCTGACCCCATGGGACTCTCTGCCTTCTTTGGCATGGGTTTTCCCTGGTTATGTTTTCAGGATACTCTGAAGGACACGAACAATCACAAACAGAAAGGACACAATCCTCATTCATGTTCCAATTAGGTTAGTGCACCTCAGTTATGTTTCTTGTTCTCCTCTTGTTTGTTGTTATTACTCTTCCTGTATTTGTTTCCAGACACCTTAAAAACATGAGTCAAGATCACTTTTTAGGTGATGGGAAGGTGGGAAAGGGGAAGGAGAGTCGGTAAGAGGGCACAGAGAATTTTCTTTATTTCCTTTATTTTCCTTATTTCCTGTATTAAATTCATTAATAAATTTACATTAATAATAATAAATTTATTATTTATTTGTATTGTGATAACTCATTTATTGTTTTCAGTATCAGGGGACTTTTTATGTGCCTCCGTGTCCCATTTTTTATGCTTTAAATGAGTCTTTGGGAGTAAATCTCTCATTTATACAGTGAGAGAAAGAACCATAAGATTCTTATTTATTAAGAATGCATATCTATCTTTTTCTTTGTCCCCCTGGGGTGTGTGTGTGTGTGTATGTATTGATATCTAAAGGTTTTCTTTAAACTAGAGTTTTATGAAGAAACAAAAATAAGATTTAAGAAAGGTTAAATAATAGATTGCTTGAAACTCACTGAAGTTCACCGAACCATCTGCTATGATGAAAATTGCACACATTTGTTGAAAACAAATGATAGGTACATTGAATTGACTTCAGAATTCATTTCCTTCTTTAAGCAGCTGGAGCCAATCCTTAAGCTGGTGAGTAATGGAGTGGATCTGGGACATTCAAGTTGTGTGCCCAATGTGCTTTGGGGAGCACAGTTTCTGACTTCAGAACCATTTTCAGTGATCACTGATAATTCTTAACCTTTGCCTAATTATTTCTGAGCTCAATACAGCAGATGAGCATTGCAGGTTTGTGGTCTCTCTGTTGGAGCATTGTTCACCTATATTCTGAAGATGAGCTGTATGGGTGTACCATATTTAGTTGGGAAATGATACTTTCTTCTTGAAAGTAGAATTAAATATCAAATCCTTATTATACAGAAAAATTGCATACCCTGTGTAAGAGCATTAAACACTTTCTAAGACACACTCCCTCAGACACAGATGGGTGCTTGGGAAGCTACTCTTAATTGCTTAATGTCCAGTATGTGTTATATTCCTTTACGATGTCTCCTCAAGAAGAGAGAAGGCCATCAAGGTCTTGTTCCTCAAAATGGGCTTGGTGGACCAGTAACATTGGCAACATCTGGGAGCTTGTTAGAAATGCCAAATCTCAGGCCCCACTCAGAACTATTTAAACATAATGTGTATTTAGCAAGACTCCCCATGTTACTCACATGTACATTAAAATGTAAGCGGTAACAGTCTATATAATCCATATTTCCAGCTATCTTAAATTAGTTATAGACAAGGCATGATATAAATAAATGAATTCACAAAAGAATGGATGAATGAATGAATGTCATGATTAAATGAACAGATGTTTCTATAGATATATAAATGAGTGAATGAATAAATAATTTTCCCTAAAAAATATAATCAAGTTCATAGAGTGACTAAGTAGTTTCATTAAGATGAAGTGAAGTCAATTATCTGAAACCCATTACCAAACAGTAAAAACCTACACAAAAGACAGTCTAGCATTGATAGTACAGGCCATCTGGTGACACATCACTGCATAGAATCCAGTAACAAAGTCTCAGAGAGATGCTTAGATAATCATGTTCATTTATTTTGTACGTAACTTAAAATACTTAGCCTTCATTGGTAAAATGCATGGGAAAGTGTTCATTAAGGACATTGGTGGATGACAGCATCTTATTGTGTATGTGACCATTTCCAACTATTGTTCCTTCTGTGTGAATTGAATTTTCCTGTGAGTGCTTGCTCTTCCCCTCCCCCCTTCTTTCTCCTCTCTCTCTCTCACACACACACACATACACACACGAACACACACACACACATACACACACACACACACGTTCAAACAAATACACACAACTGTCAATCTCTCCTCCATCCTGGAGTGTAGAACACAGTATCTCCATCTTTGTGTACACCAGAAAAATCTTGGCTTAACAGTGTGGTTGACTGAAAAATGTCAGTTTGAAGACATGACATTTTCAGTCCTTTGGGATGAAAAGTACATATTGTTCAGTTCAGAAATACCAACAACTTCAAGAACAGATCATTCCTCCCGATATGAGTGTGCATTGGGAAGGTTTTAAGCAAAGTTTAGCTCAGAGATATAGATAAAAACTGCATTAACTCTATTTTAAAGATACACAGTTTATTTTGATAGGTTGGAGGACCACTGAGCTAAGGAATAGAGAGAGTGGCAAACAACTGACATGGGATGCTCAGGAGTCAAGAAGAAATAGGACATTTCAAAACTTAACCTTGATGACATTGGGTAGTCAGGCATGTAATGGCAGGTGTATATTCAAGGCGTTTACATTTTAGCTATGGCTTAGATTTCATACAGGATGATAAATTATTGAAAACTGTTTATCTCCAGTACATTGACAGCTGAAGAAGGAACCCAAATTCAGAATAAACTGAAATAATTAATGTTAACAAGTTCCCCAGGTTATTTATATGCACAAAGAATCCAGTAGGAGTTGAAAAGGGGTAGTAGCCCAAAGACAAGGCTGGACATTTGCAGTCAATAAGGGTTAAGAATAGAGTCTATATTTTCATTTAAAGCTAGAACCACACATTTAAAATATAAATATAAGTCATGTATCTAAGAGCACACATTTTAAGTGAAGGTATTACTTGGATATCTCTGAGAGAATATCAGATTTTTAGCACAAAGATATTGGGTAAATTGAACACATTTGCTAGACCTTCAAAATTATACTGAGTACAATAAAACATTTATGAAAACTAGACAGTTGATAAACAACTCAAACTAGAGCAAGTAAAATTCATAAATAGGATAAGCAATTTGAGATATTAAAACCATTCAAAATTAAAAGGAAATGACATTTTGCCCCTTAAATAACCACATTTAAAATTCAACCCCAATCAATGCTAAAAAAAAGGATGCAATAAAGCTGGCAAAGTTATTTAATGCTGTCGACACTATAAATTGATTAACCCATTTAAGAAATACATTTTGAACTGCATTTAAAGAAATAATAACCCATTTATAGGAAATCATCCCAAAGTAAGAAAGAAATGTATGAAGTTACTTAACATAGCATGATATGCAATAGGAATAGTCAGAGGAAGTGAAATTTCTCACATTAAAACCACAATAATTCCAGTGAAATATTGCATAACTGTTTATTATGTACACCTGTGGTAATATGGCAAATGCTTACACATTTTAAAATCAGAAAATAAAATTGAATCAATGAAGATTAAATACTTAGAATAAATGTAAAAAATGTGCAAGACTATATGAGGAAAAGTTTTATTTATTTTTTTAAAGATTTTGCTGAAGAGAGACAGCATGAGCAGGGGAGAGGGGCAGAGGCAGAGAGAGAAGTAGACTCCCTGCTGAGCAGGGAGCCCGATGTGGGACTCCATCTCTGGACCCTGGAATCATGACTTGAGCAGAAGGCAGACGCTTAACCAACTGAGCCACTCAGGCATCCTGGTTTTTTTTTTTAATTAAATTTTTTTTAAAGATTTTATTTATTTATTTGACAGAGAGAGACACAGCGAGAGCA
>NW_022589744.1:7378885-7469145 GCF_004348235.1 Phoca vitulina
GGGCTCGATCCCAGGACCCTGGGATCATGACCTGAGCTGAAGGTAGACGCCTAACCGACTGAGCCACCCAGGTGCCCCTATATGAGGAAAAATTTTAAACACTACTGAGAGGCATAAAAATAGACTTAAATAAATGGAAAAGTACTAATTGTTCTTATATAGGAAGATTAGACTTTACAAGGATGTCAGAACTCCCTAAATTTATGAATTCTAGGCAATCTCAATGAAAATATTAAGTGAGCCATGTATAGAATTAGGCAAGCTGATGATAAAATTTATTTAGATAAACAAACATGAAAAACTCTCCAGCGAAATGCACACAAAAGAGGGAAAAAAGTGACCAAGGGAATTAGCTATAATGAGATATACAGTAAAGCTTCCAAAACTACAAGTTGTGGTATTGGTACATGATCAGAGAAGTAGACCAGGGGAATAGAATAGAAAGTTCAGAAATGGGTTCAAATACATATGGAAGCTAAGTGAATGATAAAGGTAGCATCTCAAATCTATGTGGGAAAGATGGTCTCTTTAATAAATGATGCTGGAATAATGAAGTAACCATTTGAATAAAATCAATAAAATTATATTCATACCTTCACACCATACACAAGAATAAAGCCCAAACTGGATCAGGGATATAAATGTGGGGGTTAAAAAAAAAGAAACTATGCAAATAATAGAAGAAAACATGGATGAATTCCTTTTTGACCTTGATAATAAGAGAAGGTTTTCTACAATTCATAATCCATAGGCAATAAAAGAAAAAATAATAGATTTGCATAAAAATAAAAATTTTGCATGAAAAAACCACCCTTAAATCAAAAAACAATTGACAACAAGGAGAAAATATTTACAACATATATCAAAGACAAGTGACTATTATCTTTACATTTGAAAATTTTTTAAATATTGAAAATCAAATATGGGAAAATGACTTGATGGAAACAGGAAAAAATATTAACAGGCAATTCATAATATAAGGTTCATAATATAAGGTTAAAGTGGGCATCTAATGTTTGATAAATACACACTTATAATTAAATAAATAAAAATTAAAACACTGAGATACTATTTTTTACCAATAGACTAACTTAAAAAAAAAAAACCCACAATGTAGTGTATTGGAGAAGATTGGGGAAGTTGGCATTGCCATGTACTGTTGGTAAGAATGCAGTTTTGCACATTCTGAAAGAAAATTTAGCATTACCCAACAAAACTATATTTACACTTGCCTTTTGGCACAATAATCTCACTTCTAGGAACCTACCCTGAAGATACACGTACAGTAGTATGAAAGCATGTATGTCCGAGATTATTCCTTCTAGCACTGTTTGTAATAAGAAATAATGCATAAACCTAAATGTCCATACACAGCAAAGTGGTTAAATGAATTATGGTACACCCACCTAATGGAGTGCTATGCAGCTGTTAAAAATGGGTAAGATCTCTGTGGAATGATAGAGTGATATCCAGGATATAATGGTAAGAAAAAAATATATACGAAAGATGACTTAGAATGTTCTAGTCTTCATGTAACAAAGAAGGGAATGTAAGAAACTATACATGTATATTCTTATTTACACAACAGAAAAAAGATAAATCAGGGACTAAAAAAGATTGGTCACCTACAAGGGAATGGTTGAAAGGAGTAGAAAGAAAGGATAAACAGGTATGGGGTTGTAAGAGTGAGGAGAAATGGCATGACATTGTGTGTATCTTCTGGTATAGCTCTGACTTTTAAAGCCATTGCAATTAACCACCTTCCCAAATTAATGCAATATTAAAATCAACCAGAATGTACTGGGAGAAGCCCAAAAGGTAATAAAATTGTATCAAATGAACCTATCTGCATTACAAATTATAAAATCATACTGGAGGGGTGGGGAAGGAAATAAGTAACATAAATAACTTCGGGAAACAATTTGTTGACTGGATTCTGTACTCTAAAGATCAAAAGAACTAGGGGCACCTGGGTGGCTGAGTTGGTTGAGTGTCCAACTCTTGGTTTTGGATCAGGTCACCGTCTCGGGATTGTAGAATCGTGTTCCGTGTCAGCTTGGCACAGAGCGTGGAGTCTGCTTGAGATTCTCTCTCTCCCTCTCCTTCTGCTCCTCCCTCCACTCTCACTCACTCTCTCAATAAATAAATAAATAAATAAATAAATAAATAAATAAATAAATAAATAAAATCTGTCAAAAGAACTATACATAAATACTAATTCTAGTTAGCAAATCTATCTCTCACAAAGGTATTGGTTAGTTATTGCTTTACAACTTTATGTGGGTATCATATTGAAGGAACCAAAGCCTTTTTAAATATAATGAGAGCCGGCTGTGTCACTGTGGGAAGAAGAAGTTACAAATAATGAAAGAGGAAGGCTAAAATGAACCCTATGGCATTGCATTGGAACCAGAGTTATCAATATGAAATCACACACACACGTACACACAAACAGATTTGTGTGTGTGGAGGGGTTAGCAGACATGCATACATTCCCTAACTCTGTATGCTGGGAGGGCCTGAGAGCAGTGAAACCCTCATAACAATGAGCACCACTAGCACCCAGACGTTGGTTCCTAAGCACTGTTCTCTAATCAGAGGAACCAGGGCTGCCTGAAGAAGTGATCAATTGCAGGGCTGGGGCAGAGAAAATGCACAATGAGCTGGAGCATTTGTAGTACCAAAAATAAGAATGTGTTCAGAAAAGGATGGAGCATAACAAAAGGACACAGAATCCAAATTGAAGGGTGTCCTAATGGCCAAGTATAGAATAATCTGAGCAAAATAATAATAATAATTGTATTGGACTACCACTCGTAGAACAAAATAATCATCCATGAGCCCATACAAAACTGAATAATTGAAGGAAAAAATTAATGTCTCAGAAGGGACAGCTCTTTCTTGCATAAGATACCTATTTTTTCAAAGATTTTATTTATTTATTCAGAGAGTGCAAGTAGGAGGAGGGGCAGAGGGAGAGGGAGAGAGAGAATCTCAGTCAGACTCCATGCTAAGCATGGAGCCCTATGGGAGGGGTTCCATCTTATGACCCTGAGATCATGACCTGATCCAAAATCAAGAGTTGGAGGCTTAACACCTGAGCCACGCAGGTGCCCCCATAAGATTTCTATTAATACATTTAGAAAGAAAGAAGGGAATGGAATATCACCCATGGGAAAACACCACCGTAATTATTGTTGCAGGCAAGATCTACCAATGAACACTAAAATAATAAAATTATATATTTTTGAGGAGAACAGGATATTCACACAGCCTCAAAGTATCTTCCTCAGGATATTTATTATCTTCTGTCAGATACAAAAGGAAAAAAGGTAATTTTACAGTGTATAAATGCAGCAGATAACACCTTAATCAAGAGATCAAGAACATCACCCGTGGTAACGCACAACATCACGGACATCATGATATGATGCACTGAGGAGAACACAACTTTACTTATATCATGTTTTTGCCAAAAATACAGAGCCTCATTCTAAGGAGGAAAGAAAAGTTTGGGCAACCCCAAATTGACTTTCTACAAAATAGCCAACGGGTAGTCATCAAAAGTGTCAAAATCTGGAAGACAAGGTAAGATTGAGGTACTGTTACAGATTGGAGGCAACTCAACAGACATAAAAACTAAGTATGATGTGAGATCCTCAGTTGGATTCTACAACACAAACAGGATATATGTAGAGGAACTGGCAAAATCCAAATAAGGTCTATAGTTAACAGTATTGTACTAATGTTAATTCCTGGTTTGATCATTTTAATGTGTTTTATAAGATGCTAACATTAGGGGATGCTGAGTGAAGTGTTAAGGGAATTCTCCGTGTTACTTTTGCAACTTTTCTATAACTCTAATATTAGATCAAAATCAAAAGCTAAGAAGATGAATTTATACTATGATTTCTCAGATCGATGGCAAATTAAAAAATTGGTATTCAAAACTTGTATAAAAGTTTTAAAAGAACATGGAAGAGTCAAGACTGGTGTTAGAAGGATGGATATTCAGGATATGTATATATACATTTATAAATATTGTCTGTAATTTTGCATATGGCTTGCATGTGACTGAATCATATCTGACTATTGTTAATGGTACTTCTTTGATGAAGGACAGGAACATCACCAGTAAAATCTAGTGAAGATTTTGGGAAATGCAGATGTATAATTCACATAATCACAGTATCAGACTTTACATTTGGCAGGGACCTTGGAAAAGCTTTGGCCAATATAACATTTCACAAGAATAATTAAATAATAACTATCTCTCCATTCATCCTCTCATCTCCCATACATTGTCCTCATTTTAAGCAACATCTAACTTCACACTCTACCTTTACTTCCTGAAGTGTGTTACATGGAACTCTTCCTCTAAACCATCTCTCTAAGGTGCTTCTTATTCTTCTTTCAACTTCTCTGAAACTTATTATCCATTGTTATATTGTCATCAGGGACTAGCTCACTAAAAGAAAAACTGAAAATGGAATTTAGGTGTTAACTTTGTAGTAGCGCACTTAAATGGAGAAAAGCTGGTGTTAGCCTAAGGCAGTTACTAAGAGTAGAACATCAGGCTGTCATAATATTTGGTTGATGTGGATTTTTGAAGAGAGGGATAATTATTTCAGATTAGCCCCAAGAACACACATATGCATGATAAAAGAGCTCACATTGCTTTCTTTTCATTGAAAATGGATTTGTTTTTCCCCCAGCAAGCTAGAACAGCAATAGGATTTTTTTTTTTTTTCGGAAAAATGCATGTTGGAACATTAAACTCTACAGTTTATAAAATCAGAAACATTTCTCAGAAAGTAAAACAAAAAAAATTACAATATATTTTTATTCCCTCAAAAGTAGCCAGTGCTTATTTTGCCTGGTCAAATAAGGGAGATATATATATATATACATTTTTTTAAAAAGATTTTATTTATTTATTTGAGAGAGAGAGAGACAGCGAGAGAGGGACACAAGCAGGGGGGAGAGGGAGAAGCAGGCTTCCCGCGGAGCAGGGAGCCCGATGCGGGGCTCGATCCCAGGACCCTGAGATCATGACCTGAGCGGAAGGCAGACGCTTAACGACTGAGCCACCCAGGCGCCAGGGAGAGAGATATTAAGTGAGGGAGAAGAGGAGGTTCCCAGAGCTCCTGGACCCTCACCACTCACTCCATCCACGCTCCTCCCCAGATGCTCAGGTGATGCTGTATGTGTGTTTTCTAGGTTACAGCTATTTCTGAAGACATGCTCTGGGTCATTTTCTAGTGGATTTTGCTGACACTTGGCTACACAGCTTTTATGAAAGTTGTTTCACTGCCTGGGAGAGATCAGAAGAGAACTTAGATTGCTTTTGGTGTGTATCATTAAAAACTGGTGTTTCTGTTGGTTACCAAACCATTTACCCCCAGGTGCCATGGCATCCCTGTCTTTGGTCGACACTCTAGCCTTACCAACCTCTTTCCCATTCCTCTGCACCAGTAAAACTATTCTTGCCTCAGGCCTTTTGCACTTGCCATTTCTTCTGTCAGGAATGAGCTGGTAGTTCTTCCCATGGTTGTTCCTTTCTCATTTTCAAGTTCAGCCCAAATATTATTTCTCCAGATAGGCTCTCTCTGCATAACTCCCTATAAAGTAGACCCTGCCCCATCTTCAGAAGGAGTTTTCTATTACAAAACACTCTATTGTCAAGGTGCTTGTGAATTCCAAAATCATCTATTTACTGTTCTTAATTTTTTTATTTTTTGGTTTATTCCCCCACCCCCACCCCACGCCCACCCCCATGAGAAAGCAAGGGCCATAAAAGTAGAGGCCATGTCTCTGCTTACTCTGTTCTAGACATTGTCCTAACGGTAACTCTGTGAAGTTGAAACTATTACCATTTTACAGTTGAGAAACATGTTTCAGAGATTAAAGGTCATATAGTTAGTGAGCAGGAGAGCCACAATTCAAACTCAGGCAGAGAGAATCAAGCTGCTCTTAGCTGTGCGTTATTGAACTTCAAGGATTCAATAAAATCAAGTACATAAAATACTTGCCACAAGATCGGGCACATAGCACTTAATAAATAGCTGTGTGATCCCATAAAATCTTCAAAATCACCCTAGGAAAGAAAATACCCTATCTGCATAGAATGTATATAATAAATGAGGTCATAGTTTCTAGTCGAGGGATGAAATGGTTTGCCCAAGGAAGTGGTACAGAGAGAGTCACTGAACTCAGCCTGGTTTGCTTAGGTCTTTGCCAGGATACTCAATCCCTGGTAAACAAGGACAGTCGGTCAGCCTCGTGGAGTCCTTATTGTAATCAGCTCTACTTGACTCCCATACCCTTCCTCTCTTCCGCCCAATATTACAGTAGCTAGGCTTGTGCCTCAAGATCTATACTGAATTTCACTGAACTTATTGAACTTAATTTTCTTCCCCTATTGAGACTATGTGCAGTAACTTTCTGATATTTCTGAAATAGCAGAAAATTTGAGACATTCGTCTCAAGACAAATTCATGGAAGCTGTCTTGTATTAAATCAACCCTTAGAACCCTGAAAATTGTACTGTTGCAAGCGCAGTATTATGTGCCTACAAACAGCTGGCCCAGCTGCCCAGCCATGAGAATTTCCCTGCCGAAGGGAACCAGGTGATTGCTTTGACATCCCCGGCATTTAATTGAAGCCTTTTAGACAGAACACGATGTCCTGTGAGCTCTGCTCAAGCCAGCACATCACATAAATGAGCACCGTAATTCTAGACAATTAAAGACAGCCCAAGAATACTCCCTCACAGTTGAATCTCATTATCAATGTCAAAGGGACTTTAGGGATGGGAACGGTTTTCACAAGCAAAGGACTGAGATCTTTTACTGCTTTTCAAAAGATTGAAGAACAGAGAGGAGGCAGGGAATGCTTTAAGACAAGTTGTGCCCGGATGGAGAGAAGTTCTTCGTGCCACTTGACGCACTTTTTGTTTGTTTTGGGTTTTGGGTTTTTTTGTTTGTTTGTTTGTTTAGTATCCTGGCAGAATAAATTAAGGAATTAAAATCATTGTATTTGGAATTCTGCACCACACCTTAACTTTGATGATAAAGAATATATTCTAAGGGCACTGAAGGTCCAGATCAATTTTCCTCACTGTTTATAAGCACAGGATAACTGCAAAACCTCTGATTTTCCTACTTGGAAACTGTCAAAATGTTCACTTTCTAAAGAATAATCAATCAGGTTCTGGAAGCTTATCTGTGAGCTCTGTGGATTATCTCTAGCATGCAGAACTTTATGTCACACACTGCTTCATCATCCTCCTTCACAACCTACTAACCTTTACGTCCCTGGGCTTTCTCATACAGATAACAGATCTCCCATTTTTGAAATCTACTGAAGAGTTTGGAATTCCAAGATTCAAAAGTTGGTTAGATTCCTATGAAAGATATTTAGAGTGATTATACAATTACTAAATCACTCAATCAATCTTTGTTGAACACTTACTATGTGGTTCCAGCACTTTTTAAGACTTGATTTGCTTGGGACCCTTAGTTCTGGATTGGCCAAGAGATAAAGAAATACAGCATACACTTTTATGGTTATTTCTGAGAAAATTGTATGGTAGGAGCTATTCAAGAATATAACCTATATAGAAGTTAATTACAGGCCACAAATCAGATATTTATCCCCATGGCGGTGCTAAACTATTTCTTAATTTATACTAATGTAAGCTATGAGGAAGGAATAGGAACAAAATTGATTATTAGTTTCCCAGGGTTTTGCCTAATTTAAACATGACTCCATTTTTTTCCTTACATGTTTTGATTCTAGTTTTGTTTATATTTCAGAGTTACTCAAGAACCTTTGCCCTTCAATGTCTACATTTTGTTTGATTTTTGCTAGCTTTGTTTTGATAAAGAAATTATCCCCATTTCCCTTCAGCCACTTGCTCTCCGTATGACCTTGGACACATCATGTATCAGACTCTCAAAATCTGTTTCCTTATCTATAAAATGTTGACAGCGTTAGTACATTCTTCAGAGTTTCTGAGAAGATTGAGTCAGAGAATTTAAATAAAACTCTTAACATATTACCTAGCAAGAAAAACAGTATTACTACCAATCGTAAAGAGAAAAAAATAAGGTTATACTTTTAAAATGACTGTTGCCAATAATGATAAGTTTTGAGCACTTACTATGCATTTATACTGTATGTTTCAGGTATTTAGGATCTCATGTAATCCCCAACAACTAGGTACTACTAGTATTCAATTTTATAGATGAAAAATAGTGCTAAACAGGGAAGTTAAATAACATCCTCAAGGTCGCATAGCCAGTAAATGATAGAATCATGATTCAGACTGTATTAGAGAATAACTCTGGAGTCTACACTTGCATCCATTAGGCTATGCTTCTTCTTATACCAGTAATAGTTATAAAAGAGTGATTTCACGGTTCCCAACTGAACATTTTATTTTTTTTTAATTTTTTATTTATTTGCAAGAGAGAGAATGAGAGACAGAGAGCATGAGAGGGAGGAGGGTCAGAGGGAGAAGCAGACTCCCTGCTGAGCAGGGAGCCTGATGTGGGACTCGATCCCGGGACTCCAGGATCATGACCTGAGCCGAAGGCAGTCGCTTAACCAACTGAGCCACCCAGGCACCCCCCAACTGAACATTTTAACAGGAAAAAAAAAAAAGAAAATTTGGTGGGAAGTCTTCAAGGTCATAATCAAGAAATTAGATTATATGTAATATATGTTATTTGTGATAGCAATATATTAAAAGGTACTATGTAGCTATGGCCTATGAAAATACAGTGCATTTGTTCTAAAATTATCATGTAAAATGAGATCAAATATTATAAATATTTCCCTCGAAGATTATTTAAATCTCTCAGGATATATTATGATTACTATTCTTCGAATGTTAATTAAGACCCCTAAAGAATACATTGCAGTTAATTTGTATACATACACATATCGCTGTTTATACTGAAGTATTTTGAATGTATAGTCTACAGATAAAATGACAGTTGCTGGGATTATCAGAGAAATTCATCTCCTCAGCAAACTCTAGCAAATCTACTTTAGTTCTTTCCTGATCCCTATGCAGACTACTCTGAATCTGTCCAGAGATTTTGAAGCATTAACCATCATTCTTTCCATCTTAATTTGATCATCATCTACTGGTATCCCTCCAATCAGGAGTGACTTCCGAGAGACAAGTGCATTTCCGCACAATGGGATCGTCCATAGCTTGTGGATTGGAATTAGAGGCTGGTATGTAAGGATGCTTTGCAATTCCTAAGTTCACCACAGCCACACTTGAATAAAAAAGTATCTAGGGGCACCTGGGTGGCTCAGTCAGTTAAGCACCTGACTCTTGATTTCGGCTCAGGTCATGATCTCACAGTTGCGAGACCGAGTCCCGAGTCGGGCTTCACGCTCAGTGTACAGTCTGCTTGAGATTCTCTCTCTCCATCTCTCTGTTCCCTCCCCACCCTGTAACCACGCTCTCTCTCTCTCTCTCTTTCTCTCAAAATAAATAAAGTCTTTAAAAAAAAGATCTAAGTAAAATTAAATTTCACCTTGAATGAGTGATATGAAATTCACTCAATTGTTACCGGGCTACCTCCCTTCATCAAAGAAAACTAGGGAAATATTGTGTTAAGCTGGAGAAGGTTCTCCAGTTCTCAATGCAAATGCAGTGTTACATGGTCACATCCAAGATGGTCCTCTTGTTAGGAGCTAATTGGAGAGTTAGGCAGTCAGGGGCCAGGGTTCCCAACAAGAAAATATGGAGTCAGGACAGCTAAGATAAAACAGCACTGACATCCTGTTTTGCAGCTTAGACAGGACCACACTGACATTTTTGCAGCCTTTGCAGAAACAACTTGTGCAAAACGTCCTAAAATAAGACAATTAACCACAAAAGCATTTGTCAATATTACGGGCAAGGGGCAGTGAAGACCTAAGCCCCCAGATGTCAGCAAAAAAAGACCATCAGCATGTGGACATTAACCTAATAGATGGACAGATACATGACCAAAGCCCTAATTGGCAGGACTCAGAACACCCTGATTGCTTAAGAAAGTTCCACAAAAGAGCTCATAAAACCCCTTAAACTCAGAAATTCCGAGGGCAACCCACTTGGGTCTCACTCCCTCTCTGGGAGCTTTGTACTCTTGCTCAATAACCTTTGCTTTGTTGCCACCAACCCTTTGTCTGGTCTACCTCTTCATTCTTTGAAGTGGCGTGACCAAGAACCGTGGGCACTAAGGGGACACAAACCCTGTCACACTCTCCGGTCATAGCCGGTGTCTCCAGCATTTCCCTTGAGTAGGAGAACTTATGTCTTAAGTAAAAATATCATCCAAAGATCCATAAAATGGGAACAGTCTGCATATTTGAAAACTATTTTAAGAATATCAATGCTCAATATTCATAGGTATGCTTGGCCTCATGTAGCATAAAAACAAACTCTTCACCCAAGTAATTGCTAAATAATTAGAACTATGTGTTCCTTTCTGCTCCCAAAATGAAATCTATTGGTAGTTGACTAAGAAAATCAGCTAACTAGATTGCGGTGGGGGGGTGGGGGGATCAATTGTTTCATACATATTATCTACAGACACTTAAACAATTTTATATACTTTGTAAAAGATGTAATCAACATAAATGTTTTCGAAATCTTCTGTTCATCTTTAATGGATACCCAGAAACAGATTTTATTAAAAATAATTCTGAAAAATAAAACATTTTGCAGAGGTTCTTATAATTGACATTCAAAGCAAATTAGGGATGAATTTGGAAAGAAAGTAAAGCCTTCTTCTTCTGATTGAGGAAACAGCAAGAAGGGGTGGGGGTAGGCTACACATTAGCAAATACCACATAATGAACCTTGTGAATGCGGTAAGACGGACCTCATATGACTTTCAGGTTTGAAGGCATATTCTAAGGGCACAAATACAAATGAATCTGTGAAACAGGCCAAAAGCAACCAAACGTGTGCACGTCACTGTCAGCAAGCAGAGAGAGACCTGCAGAAATACCAAAAATGGCACAGCTGCCCCTTCATGGGCCAAACATCCAAAAAGTGTCTGCTGAATACTAAGTAGGGAACCTACTATGCTTAAAAGTACCACCATGGACACTTTGGTTAGAAACTTGCTTATAGTCTTGGCGTTGTTCAGGAAGAGCATGATCCGAGAGGCACAAAGTGTTGGTTCTCTCTCTGTGTTTTCCATTTGCCTGATGTGATGAGTAACAAAAATGGCATTTTATTTTGGATTAGATGTTGTATGCATTGAGTTCACAACTATTAGTTTATTGGCTCTCATGACAAGTTCATGCGGAGGGAGTTTTATTACCTCTGTTTTACAATAGCAGAAACTGAAAACTGAAGGCTAGGTTAAATGACTTTTCTCATGCTCTCTCCACCTCTCCAAGCTCACCATCCAAAAAAAAAGGAAAGAAAGAAAAGAAAAGAAAGGAAAAGAAGAGAAAAGAAAAGGAAAGAAAACATTGAGGAGGCAAGATTTTCAGCTCAGCCTTGAAAATTCTAGGACATAATTCTATACTTGTCAAAATCTTATGATATGAAATTTTTCTTTTCCTTTTCAATCTTAATAAATAAAGATTTCTGTGTCTTGAGCAGCCATGTGCTTCTTTCTAGATCTCAGCTATGCCTACAGAAAGCCTGTGTTGTTTTTTTTTAAGATTTTATTTATTTATTTGAGCGTATGAGCAGGGGGAGAGGCAGAGGGAGAGGGACAAGCAGACTCCCGCTGAGCACAGAGCCCGATGTGGGGCTTGATGAGGGGCTCGATGCGGGGCTCAATCCCAGGACCCTGAGAATATGACCTGAGCTGAAGTCAGACACTTAACTGACTGAGTCACCTAGGTGCCCCTGAGAAAACCTCAGTCTTTATGGCCAAATTCAAAGTGACACTACCATGCTAATGGTGAATTATCATGACCCAGTTTATAGGTAAAGCAATTAGTAGCTTCCTTACTGAGCCAAACCATATATGAAACATGATAGAAGTAACAGCAAATAGCGTAACAATGGTGGTACCTGGAGGCAAAAGAAGCAAATTTTAACTTACTGTCTAGAGTTTTCAAATCAGAAACTTTTGCAAAAGAACAAGAATGAAGTTACTGTCCCCCAAAATATGCATTTTTCACAGCTGTACAAATGTATTTCTAAATGGCTTTTTAAGAAAGGGCTTTATATGGGGGCCTAGCTGACTCAGTAGGTAGAGTATGTGACTCTTGATCTCAGGGTCATGATGAGTTCAAGCCCTGCATTGGGCTTGGAGCCTACTTTAAAAAAAAAAAAAGGCTTTACTAATTTACACTGTGCCTGAAATATACACACTAATTTCACTAATTTGCACCAGCCTGGGGTTGATAGACATCATTTAGAGCTTAAGAGATATCATTCTATCTATTCATACATGATACAATTCTCATAACAGAATTCTTGCACATCCCTTTAATACTTAATAAAAGGACCTCCAAAATGCGTGGTCATGCTATTTCTGGAGGAAGTGGTCAAAATGCCTGGATTTAAATTTTCCTAATGCTAGTTTCTGGTATCTTTGTAGTATCTTTTTCAAGCATTTTCCTTTTTTTAAAGAAAGAATTTAGATAGATTCTCTTGTAATTTCCCTTTCTTGTTTTAAATTGGTATTGACTTAATATTACTTTCCTACAGTTTAGAGGATGAGTTATTTATGATCAGGAAGATAAAACCCTGAGACCATAAGTGAATTGCAGACTAAGTCAGAAGGGTCATTGTTATGCTTATCATTATTTTTTTTCTTAAATCATTTGTGGAAGTAGTTTCTTTTAGGTTGAAGCTGCTGTTCCTCATGTAAGAATGTTAGAATTTGAAGGCTTTCAGTCCTATCACCAAGGATACAAAGCAAACTGGTTTCAAATTCCAAATAACCAAACCACCATAACCTGGATTTCTGGATTCCCGGGGGAAGGAATGCATTTCCTATATAGTACTCTACCTACTTATCTGTGATCATCTATTGGTTTTATATAACTATGGTTGAGAACAGAGTAATTCTATAATTGAACATATTCTCTGCTAAAAAAAAATAGGAAAGTGGCAGACTTTGGCAGCTTTTAGGATTCATTTTTCATGCTTCATGTGTATTTAAACCTAAATAATGATCATTTCCCAACTTCTCCTATTCCAATAATATTTCATTTGGAAAAGCCAATGTCATTAACATAGCAGTGGTACTTTCCCCCCCGGAAGGAATTAATGCCTCATGTATTTGTATTTGTGGGGAGACCCCTCACCAAAATCATTATCGATGACCCTTCTGCATTTCCTTACGGCAGAGACCACATCCTTGAGAATTATGTCAAAAGCATTCACTCCGAAATATAAAAGGAATTCTTAAAACAAAAAGAAAATAACTCAATTAAAGAATGAGCAAAAGATCTGAGTAACCACCTCATTAGAGAAGACATGCACGTGGCAAATATGCATATGAAAGACCCTCCACAGCATATGTCACTAGGGAAGTACAAATTTAAACAACTATGAGATACCACTACACGCACCTATTAGAATGGCCAAAATGCAGAACACTAACAACACCAAATACTGGTGAGGATATACGGCAGCAGGAATCTCCTTCATGGCTGGTGAGAATGGAAATGGTACAGCCACTTTGGAAGACAGACAGTCTTACAAAACTAAACAGACTCATAGCAAACAATCCAGCAATCACGTTGCTTGGTATTTATCCAAAGGAACTGAAAACACATCCACATAAAAACCTGCACACAGATGGTCTATAAGCAGATTTGTTCTTAATTGCCAAAACTTGGATGCAACCAAGATGTCCTTCAGGAGGTGAATGAATAAATAAACTTTGGTTCATCCAAACAATGGAATATTATTCAGCACTTAAAAACAACAACAAAACAAAACAGAAGAGCTAGGGGACTATGAAAAGACATGGAGGAATCTCAAGTGTACATTACTAAGTAAAAGAAGACAATCTGAAGAGGTGACATACTGTAGGATTCCAACTATAACATTCTGGAAGAGGCAAAACTATGGAGACAGTGAAAAGATCAGTGGTTACAGGGGAGGGGTGTGGATGGGGGGGGATGAATAGACTAAGCACAGAGGATTTTGAGGACAGTGAAACTGTTCTGTATGATACTAAAATGGTGGATATGTGACATTTACATTTGCTAAAAAATAAAACCCATAAAATGTACCATTTTTGGTGAACAAATGTTCACCAAGAGTGAACCTTAATATAAACTATGGAATTCGAGTGATAAAAATATAGGAATGTCGGTTCCATTTTGGGGGTGGGGGTGGGTTATAGATAGTGGAGGATGCTGTGGGGCGTTATGTAGGAACTCATACTTTTCATTCAATTTTGCTGTGAACCTAAAACTGCTCCAAAAAATAAATCCTCTTTAAAAGGAGGGAGAAAACACTTTTAAAATATGCTCATCCAAGGTAGCAGTACAAGAGAATGTTGGCTTTTCTGTCAATAAAGCTCTTAAGAGAAAATGACCAGTTTCTCTATATCTAAGTGCTTTAAACAAATTTATCCTTCTGCATTGTCCTTAAGTCCATTAAAAATCCCTTTTATTTCCTCAATCTGTGCCATATTGTGTTGAAAAGGTAAAGGACTAGTCTTAACGATTAAGGAATCATTAGAAATCATTAATAATTCAAAACTATTAAACAAGAAAATTCAATAGTGGCATTTCTCTTAAGGGAAGCAGGCAATGAGCTGTATGCGTTTTGGAGGCTTTATCCTGGCTATCGCTTATCCATCTTTCTGGCACAGACATGGTTATTTTGCGCCTTTCCTTCATTTGCATTCTTATCAAGAGTTAGCAGTGAAAAAGAGATTGTAGATTGAGGACATTAGAGATTCGAAAGTAGTTTTAAATATTCCAGAAAGCTAACTTTAATGCTCACTCTAGGTTTTGTTGTAAAACCTGTCACCATTTATGGAACTCAAATTTTCGCATTTTCTACTGCTGATATCTAGCCCAGCCATGTCCAAAATTAACAACTCTGGGTCAATTCAAGCCCAGCCATGTCCAAAATTAACAACTCTGGGTCAATTCAAGGGTTTTTAAAAAAAACTCCTCTGACCAAATGGCTCAAATTAACAACTCAGGAAAAAACAGATGTTGGTGAGAATACAGAGAAAGAGGAACCCTCTTACACCGTTGGTGGGAATGCAAACTGGTGCAGCTACTCTGGAAAACAGTATGGAGGCTCCTCAAAAAGTTGAAAATAGAGCTACCCTATGATCCAGCAATTGCACTGCTAGGTATTTATCCAAAGGATGCAAACATAGTGATTTGAATGGGCACCTGTACCCCAATGTTCTTAGCAGCAATGTCTACAATGTCTACAATAGCCAAAATATGGAAAGAGTCCAGATGTCCATTGACAGATGAATGGATAAAGAAGTATATACATATATATATACCTATACATGTATACATATATACATATATATATATAATGAAATATTACTCAGCCATCAAAAGGAACAAAAGCTTGCCATTTGCAATGACATGGATGGAACTAGAGGGTACTATGCTAAGCGAAATAAGTCAAAGAAAGACAGATACCATATGATTTCCCTCATATGTGGAATTTAAGAAACAAAGCAGATCAACATAGGGGAAAGGAAGGAACGTTTAAGATGAAAATAGGGAGGGACTGAACTCTAGGAAACAAACTGAGGGTTGCTGGAGGGGAAGTGGGTGGGGGGATGGGGTAACTGGGTGATGGGCATTAAGGAGGGTACGTGAAGTAATGAGCATTGGGTGTTATATGCAACTGATGAATCACTAAATTCTACCCCCGAAACTAATAATACAGTATATGTTAACTAAATTTAATTTAAATAAAGAATTAAAAAAAGAAAAAAACCTCCTCTCACCAAAATTTACACAGTGAGCTAGAGCGAAGAATCAGAGCAGTTATTTGGAGAGAATGGTAGTGGTTATTCTCCAATGGTGACAAAGATATTCTAGAAACTTGAATCATAGAATGTAAAACTCAGCATCACATTAATACTGAAGCATCATTATATTTTCCTCAATTATGAATGGTTTTGATATTTGGGATTAGGAGTTTATATAACTAGTGAAGGCGTAAGGAAGTGAATGTCAGGGAAACCAGCAACCAGATAGATGCTTCAGCACCAGAACAGGATTCTCAGGATCTTTCCTATGGTGTCTGCAAGTTTCAAGAACCATTAGGATTAAAAAACAAAACAAAACAAAACAAAACCCTGGGAATCTCCTAATGATTTATATCAATCTGAAATTCCAATGTGGGTAATTACCAAAAGTTCAGGGAACATATATTCTGCTTGAAACATTCTGTCAAGGTCATGCATCCTTCTCTCCAGACTTCCCAGTTGGACTCCAATGCCTGCCCTTCATACACATTAATCCTGAATCAGATACATGAGCACATTCTAGAAAATGTAGCTTTCAGTTCCTCCTCTGCACTTACGGGGAAACCTTAGAAGGAGCTAGCGGTGAGGCCCAGTGAAAACAGACGGTCAAGTACATGTACCATGATCCTGCTTCTCCAACATCTATTTCTTTCACTTTAAGTATCCAGTTCAATATATCCACATACATATTTTTAAAAGCAATTACAAGCCTGGTGTATATGCCTGAATGACTTATTTTACTATTGCTTCTAAGAATTTGGAATTTAAATTTAAAGAAAGAAAGAAAAAGAAGTTTCGGTATACTGAACTTCTTGGATCTATAGATTATTGGCTTTCATTAAATTTGGGAAATTTTTGGCCATTATTTCTTCAAACAGTTCCCCCCTTTCACTCTCCTCTCGCCTTGTGAGACATTCATTACACACACATGCATGCTTGCTAGTGTTTTATAGGTCTCTGAAGTTCTCTTCATTTTCCCAACGATCTATCTTCAACTTCGTGGACTCTTCATTTTTTTCCCTGCTCACATGACTTTTCTGTTGTAACTGTCAGGTGAACTTCTCATTTTAATTATTTTACTTTTCAAATCCAAAATATCCATTTTTTTTTCCTACAATTGCCATCTCCCTAATACGAGTTTCTGTTCATTGCATCGTTGTCATCATACTTTCCTTTTATTCTTTCAACATGGTATTCTTTAGCTATTTGGATTCCTTTGAAGTTGTTTGCTAAATCCATAATGGGGGGGAGCACTCATACACAGTTTCTATTGATTGCCCTTTTTTTTCTGAGTAGGAGTCACATTTTCCTGTTGCTTCACATAATTTTTGGGGGGAATATTGCATATTTCAGACAATATTGACTTTTTCCCTCCTGAGAATTGTTTTGGCTTTTGTTTTGTTGTTGTTGTTGCTCTGTTTTGTTTTTCTTCATTAAATCTGTGACCTCTGCCTCCCCCTAAAAGCGTGGCTATTGATGTTTCTGCTGGGTTATTGTTGTTTTGTTTCAATTTTATTTGCAAGCCTGTTTTTATCTTCAAGTCTGATCTCCTAGGCATATTTCCTAGGAATATCTTACTGTTCAGACCAGGATTAGAGATTATTCTCAAACACCTCAAGCTTAGAAGTCCCTCCACTCTCTGCTGACAGATCTGTATGTAAGTTGGGGAGCACATTCAAACAGGCTGCTTTAAGTTTACCCATTTTTTACTTTCCATGGAACTTTCTTGTGTCTCCTTTGAGCAGATGCCCTGGCACCATAGGCCAGAGATTTGTGAGTGGCTTACATCTGTTTTGATCTCTGCTGTGTACACACATAGCTTCTGGCCAACCCCAGATATGTAGAAAACTTATCAAACCCCCTATGTGTGCCTCACTTATTGGAACTCTTGTTGAATCCCTAGCTATGCAAATTTGAGCAAATAGAGCTCCTGGCCTCTCTCTTCACTTGCATCAGGATTATCACTTGTATTAGTCAGGGTTCTCCAGAGACACAGAACCAATAGAATACACCTACAAACACACATACACACATATAAATGAAAATACATATGTATACTTGCATATTTATATATAATCATGTGATTATGGAGATTGAGAAGTCCCATTAGCTGGCATCTGCAAGACCTCTGAGACCCAGGAAAGCCAGTGGTTAGTTCCAATCTGAGTCCAAAGGCTTGAGAACCATGAGTGGCAATGGTGGAAATCCTAGTCTGAAAGCAGAAGAAGACCAACATCCAGCTCAAGCAGTAAGGCATTGAAAGAGAATTCTCTCTTCTTCTGCCTTCCTCCATTCTATTTAGGCCCTCAACTGGTTGGAAAATTCCCTACCCACCTTGGGGAGGACAATCTGCTTTACTTAGTCTATGGGTTCAAATGCTAATATCTCCCCAAAACATTCTCACAGACACACCCAGAAATAATATTTAACCAAATATCTGGACATGCTGTGACCCAGTCAAGTTGACACATAAAATTAATCATCACACCACTTTGATAATAATGTCCTAAATCCTGTGTGTCCTTACTAGCAATGACAGTGACAGCCTGACTCTCCCTGGCTGAATTATCATGGACAGAACCAGTGGGGTCATGGGATCCGTCCTAGGCAAGAACACCACAGGCTCATGCTGTTCTTACCCAAAGTTTAATAGTATTCATGGATAAATGTGATTCACATTGATGTTCAATGTTGGTTGATTTCTAGAGTTTTAGAAATCTGAAATGATTCTTTTTGACAGTTTTTCCCAGTTTTATGGTTGCTTTTTGTTAGACAGAAGATAGTTGGCTTCCTAATCCCATTATGCTGGGAAGGAAATCTTATTAAATATAAATTTATTTAGAGTTTATAACTCTTTTTCAACATATCCTTTTACTATTCCAAGCCTGCACAGAAAGACACACACACACACAGAGAATGAGAGAGAGGGAGAGAGAGAGAGAGAGAAAGAGAGAGAGATCAGTGATCCAGAAAATGTATCACTTCACAACAGCTTGCACTTTGGACTCAAGTGAACCTTGGTTTGAATCTTGGCATTATAACTTCCTGCTATATGTACTCTGGAAAAAAAACACTCAAACTCTTTGCACCTCCTCTGTAAAACAGAAGTCTTAGCTGGGTTTTGTAAAGACCAAATGCCTTGGCTATAATGTGTACTTAATGGATGCTAGTTTTCTTTATCATACCCCTTCTCTTTGCTTTCCATAAGCATATGCTATGTGTGACTGCCTGATTTTATGTTTGGTGTTTAAAAATTGCATTAGAATGTGTATTTAGTTATTGATGTTTAAAAAGTGCATAGCTGGGGTTATTGGTAAGTCAAGAGACACAATAGAGAAATGGTTTCTGAAGCGACCAACACCCCTCTGGTTTGATGCCCAAGAATGCAGCCCTATTCTTGTGTTTTTACAAGCCTTATGTTGATTTATGTTTGCGAATGTACTTTTGGTAGTTTTCTTAGGCTGTATTCCCAGTGTCTTGCTTTAGATAACTATTGTATATATATTTTTTGCAGTATTTTCTAAGTGTTACAAGGAAAAAGGAATGAAGGGGATAAAATGCATGTTAGTTTTTGTGGGATAAATTCCAAACCAACTGATTCTAGTGGAAATTCTCTTTTTTTTTTCCATCTTTCTCTTGGTCAGTTATAATATCATTACATATAGCATTAGTATCATTATAGCCCATTATAGCACTCTCAATGTTTCTTCTCTGAATAAATTCAATCAACCACAACTAGTTACTAGATTAGTATTTCAATTCTAAGTTCTAGTCCTGACTAGAAATGAAGCAAAAAAAAAAAAAATTGTTACAAAGGTTATAGTCTCATTCAGAGAATATATTCATTTTCCTGGATCTTGCTAATACACATTTCATTTTGTGTGTAAGCCTAAATACATTGGGAGTTTGACAAGCCTACATGGTAACTTTGAGGAGTGAATCAGCTTTTTTCCATGCCTATTAAATCTTAATAGTAGGAGACATGATTTATTTTCCCCTTGAATTATTACCTCTCTCATAGGAGAGAGTATCAGACATCAAAGATCAACCTGACTTTGTAGAAACAACACTGGAATTGAAGTGGAAACAGGATATAAATTTTGCTCTGTCCTGCTCCAGCTGTATGATCTTGTTTAAGTAAATCAACTTCTCTGAATTTTGCTTCCCTTATATTCAATAATGAGATGATTTAATCCCTAAGTTTCCTATTGCTGCTAAAATGCTATGACTCTGCAATCCTTTTCCATTGGTCTGAATTTTATCTATGGTGTCTTTAAATAATTTATAAAATAAATGCTGTTATTTGCTGTCTGCCTAATTATACCTAAGGTTGTCTGGCATATTTGTTCCATTAGGTGTTGGATGTTGTTTTCAGAAATACAATTTAAGATTCCAGGCAGCTAAACTAAACTCTTTTGAAATTGGGACCTCACTTGCTTATAGCCTCACATTAATAATCATTTTATCATGCTGTGAACTTCTCCACTGATCTGTTATTTATATTTATATATATATATATATATATATATATATATATATATATATAGTGCTTATCTATATTTATAACAATTTCTAGATCTGGATGTTTAAGAATACAATTTGAGGACATTTCAGAATAAGATCTCCTCGGTCCTGTTCTTAAACCCTAGAGCATCTTAAGATGTATTACTTTATTTAGAACAATCTCTCCTATCAGTGCACAAAATTACTGTACCCTGTCTACCTAAAGGCTTTGAAAGTATCTTACAAGGGTTCAATTTTCATCTAGTGAGGAGAATAGGCATGGGGAAAATAAACTACTGGCCAGATCTTGTACTGGGTTCTTCTCTTTGCCTCGCTCAATTATGACTCCAGCAAAGAGTTAAGCTAAAAAAAATCAAATCTTTAACTCATTTACCCTCAGTATTCTGTGGGAACAATGGAATAGAAAGCAGCCCATTATAGGCCTCACTCAAAGAAGGAGCTCAGGTTTGCACACTTTAACTTCACCTAGTCTCAATCTTATTAATGGTTTCATTTTGGCAGCTACATACCGAAGAGTGAAAGACATAAAAATCCACAATTTTACCACAGCTGTTTCCTACTTCCTCTACAAAATTATTTAAACACCTTGTGACCTAAGAGGAAGGGGTGAATGAATGACTTTCCAAATGAATTATCTCCTGTCTGCTGTGTCATTTCAGAAGTACTTGCTAATTGACGGAATAATCTTTCGCAATTATCTTTCATGATCTGGAGATTTAAAAACTGTATTCAATCTCCATTCCTATGTTTCCATTCTGAAAAACTGCAGTATCCATAGAAGCCGAATTGCTGTAAGAAATATGGAATCATGCTTCACTTTAGAACGCAGAGAGGATTTACTAAATACTCTAAATTCCTACAAATCTTGTCTTCTGTAGGGAGCTTCAGGAACACATCTTTAGGATTTGGAAATTTAAACTGTGCTGCCAAAGAGTTTTCTTTTCTTTTCTTTTTTTTTTTTATAAGGAGTGAGTTATCCAAACTTATGTTCTGAAATACCATTTTGATGATACAAAGTCCAGATTCATATTAAAATCCAAAGGAAATTGAATTATGTAGTGGTAATAAGAACACCCCACGTGGTCAGCCATTAATAATGCCATGATAAATATTATTTCGGTGATAAATCTCTGCCAGTACTACTGTGCCCCCCCTCCCCAACCACATAGCACGTACACATACACACAAAAGAGTAAGACGAGAGAGAAAAAAACAAACAAACTAAAACATCTCACATAATAAGTCAAAATATCAACCCTTTGGACAAAAGAAAATAGGAACAATAATTGATCTTAGGTCAGGTATAATCTTAAATATTTCTTTCATTAGTAAAGAGGGATCTTGCAGCTGAATTTATGCTAAAAAGATTAATTCATTAGATGAAAATTAACTCTACCACATATTGTGGGGTCTTCGTCATGCAAATGCTTGAGTCTTATTATTTTTTTCAGCTTGTAATGCCCAGAGGTACCATAGGTGATGTTTGCTTAGCTCAGAATGACTTTTTGCTCTTGCCCACAGCACCCAATGGAATGTGTCTCCAGCAGCCAAATTTGAACATAGTTGATTGAACAAGGGTAAGCACTTGAAAGGAGAGGAGCCAGTAAGATCCTCTCCCCCGAAAGCTTGAAATAGTGGCTAAGTGGTTCTCATCAGCCTGAGCTGTCCTTGGTAAGAGAGATGGAAAATTTCCAAGGTTGGCACAATGATTTCACCAGAATTCACTATCAGCAAAGCAAAGAATGCCAATCTGCGGAAATGTAAGAATGAAAGATATGTTCAGAGAGATTACAAACATCTCAACCTGGGCTCCTTAAAGTCTCCATTTCTTGGTTCCATTGTTGCCTACTTTCTAACCCTGATTTCTGGAGATACTGTTCATTGTTAATAAGCTCATCTTCTTAGACTTAAATGAACAAAAGTTTATGTGAATGCTTATACCCCCAAATTCCTGCCTTACACAGGTAATTATGTAAGAATATAATAACTACCTTAAGCTCACTAAATCTGATTTTATAAATGAAAGTGAAATGTAAAAATATGATGACAATTTTGAGAAACAGAAATTCTTAAAAAATATACAATTTTTATCAACATTGCATATAGGGTTATTGAATAATTCTTGAATCATTTTTACCCGTTTTAGGGTAAAATTTTTCTTTTTTTTTTTAAAAGATTTTATTTATTTATTCATAAGAGACAGAGAGAGAGAGGCAGAGGGAGAAGCAGGCTCCCTGCTGAGCAGGGAGCCCGATGCGGGACTCGATCCCAGAACCCTGGGATCATGACCTGAGCTGAAGGCAGACGCTTAATGACTGAGCCACCCACGCACCCAAAATTTTTCAATAATATATGTGGGTAGGATAGCTTGAAAAGTCTACAGTTTAATTGGTATATCAAACCACAAACTGCTTTGGGGAAATATTTTAATATTAATCTGGTTTGTGTCTAATTAGTGCGAAAAGTTCTGAGTCCTTTCCCTCTTAACAAATATTCTCTGAAATCCCCTGCTCTCAGAATGTGTAGAAAGACAACAAATTTTCCGTTCTCCAATTGGAATCATCACAATGTTGGTTAGGCTTTTATTTCTCCTATAAAATGTCTTTTATTTAATAGGATCTATTTCCCAGGTGTTAAATTTTCCAGAAGAATAATTTCCCTTGTTTTAACTCCTGGCCTATATGGCATTGGTCTCTCTTGACTAGTTGCATATAAAAAGAGTTAATTTAAATTCAAGTCCGCAAACTATTTTCCACTGTTTGTAGATGACATTAATTACGTAGTGGAAACTAATATAGGTCCTTGTTAAAATGCTTTTCTATTTCAAAAGTGATGTTATTTTGATTTCAATTTCCCAGTTGTTAATAATAAAATCTAATTCAAAAATGCAATGCCTTAATAACAAAGTAAGTCCATTTAATTGGGACAAATTTCTGTTCCAGAGGACTGGGGTAGAAATATTCATATGGGTAGAGTCCTATTGTCACTTTCACATTAATTCATGTGATATCATAAAATCCAGATTGGTATAAACATGAGTCACTAAGCCACAGACTTCCTTTTTCATTTTATGCATGTACCAAAATCCTGCAAAACATGTTACACTAGGAGGTACCTTTTAATACTTCTGGGTCACCACTTGTTGGAAGAAAGAACAATGAGATAGATCATTACCCTAAGTCATAAGGAGAAAAGATTTCTTTCTCTCTCTTTCTTTGTCTTTTTCTTTCTTTCTTTCTTTCTTTCTTTCTTTCTTTCTTTCTTTCTTTCTTTCTTTCTTTCTTTCTTTCTTTCTATATTGGCTACAAGTAGGCAAGTTTAACCAAGAGGAAATTTAAAATATCATCCTGTTAAATTTTTTTCCACATCTGCAAGGCCTAGCCTTAGAAGATTTAATTTTAAAAAGATTTCCTCTTATCGTGAACAGGTTATGACATAAACCAAGTACTAAATTCTAGTTTAGGGGCACCTGGGTGGCTCAGTCGTTAAGCGTCTGCCTTCGGCTCAGGTCATGATCCCAGGGTCCTGGAATTGAGCCCTGCATCGGGCTCCCTGCTCGGCAGGAAGCCTGCTTCTCCCTCTCCCACTCCCCCTGCTTGTGTTCCTGCTCTCGCTATCTCTCTGTCAAATAAATAAATAAAATCTTTAAAAAAAAAAATTCTAGTTTAATATCTTCTTACAGAAAACAGTTTTCTTAGAATTCCTATGAAGTTCTGTGCTGTTTTATTTTCCCCTTCTTGCCTGCCACTCTCTAAGACTTTCTTGATACCCTTTCTCCATGATCTATAATCTCTGTGATCCTTTGAGGCCCATATAAGACCTCAACAAAACTGCTCAAAAATTCAAGCCAACAGCTACTTCTTCCCATACTTGATTTACCATAATAGGGTTCATGCTTGGCATTTAGTGGTACTAGGAACACTTATTAATGAATGGTTCATATTTGATAGGTATTTTTAGTCTATTACAATTTCTAATTCATCTCTCATTTATCTAATTTGGTAAAATAATAGAATAATTCCTCAGAGTAATCATATTGCAATACCAACAGCTTCTGTCCCTTGCCATCACCCAAGTAAGCTTTGAAAAACATTTATGTTTGTCTTACAGAGCCGGTCTACTTTTGATTAGGTCTTAAATATCTCCTAATTCTACTGAACATAGATGAAATCTGTAGGGTTAATTTTCTTTTTCTCTCCCTTAATTTGATCTTTCCTTCCTTTCTTCATAATCCATTATCATTCCTTGAATATAAAAATAAATAAACAAATAAGCAAACAAACACATAAATGGATAATTAAGCTAAAAAAATAAAGGATGCCATCATGTTGGGCAAACAAGCTATAAACATAGGCTAGTTAAATAATAATTGAATATATCTGTATACAGTGTCACAAGGCAAAGTACGTTCCATTGGTAAGGACAGTGGCTCAGATACTTTCACAGGAGAGAGAGGTTATATTTATCATGAATGAACTGAGGCAGCTGCATAGAAAAGGGAACTCTTTATCTGGGCCTGGAAGGAGTTTTTGAAATGAGAGCAAATGCATGTAGGCAGGAGAGGTAAGTATGAAGAAAGGAAGGGAAGTAAGATAACACAGGGCTTGTTGGAGCCCCATATCTGGATTGACTAGCTAGCGGCAAAGGGCAGAGAAGAGTAAAAGGGAAGATGGATTAGTTGGACTGCAGGAGGTCTGAATAGCATGGTCAGAATTTAAGAGTTTACCCTCTAGGAAATGAAAGAAATGGAGTTTTGCAAAATGAATTAAAGTGTTATATTCAAAAGACTTAGTTTGCTGCAGTTTGATAAGGAATAGACTGAAGGAAAGGAGATGGGGGACTTTTGCTATAGCACTGAAGGGGATGATGAGAGGCTAAAGTGAAGTTGTGGCAGAACCAAAAGAAAAAAATAAAACAAAACTGCTGCATGACATGGAAGGAGGAACCCACTGCACTTGGAGACTCAAGGAGTTTTGTTAGGTTAAGGCATCAAAAGTCCCAAATCAATACTAAAAAAAAAACTAACAGAACGAAAGAACAGAAGAACAAAAGGAAGAAAAGGAAGGAAGAAAGGGAAAAGAAAGAAAAGAAGAGACGAGAAGAGAAGAAAAGAGAAAAGAAAAAAAAAGAAAAGCGAAAAAGAAGAAGGAATCTTCATCTTTGGAATTACTTAGTAATGAAAAGTTTAGTCCCCTCCAGTGGGGAGTTCACATGTTACTTTGGTATGCTCCTTTCAATGACTAGGATTTCCAACTACTTGAACACCCTTGATTTTAGAAGTATTCTTTTGCTATTGTGTGTATCAACATAGCTCCTTATATTAAGATGCTATAAGATATTGAATGTACAGCACACCAAAATGTCAGAGAATATCCTTTATGCGGACAACTTTCTAAAAAAAATATTGAAAATGTGTTCAATTTACATACTCATAAACCTGACACAGTTTTCCCCTAGGTCCCCAACCTCATGCCCCATGAAATCCCCCAAAGAGCATTTCAAACTCCCCCCTACAAACACACACACACACACACACACACACACACACACAGTCTTCAATGCCTTTTTGGTTTGCAACAGAACTCACTTTATAAGTCTGTTCAAGGAAGATGTGATTAAGATAATATGAAATACCATTTTTCCCCATCTGAACTTATTAAAACTAGATGTTTATCTAGAGGGACATTCTGCACCCAACTGTAAGTGGGGGGTCCCTAGTGTCAATCTATAAATGGAAAGAGTAGTAACAAAAAATAAAAGTGACTATAAAAGTTCCATATTTTAAGAGAAAGGTATCTCTCAACCATGACAGTTTATAAATTGAGATATGCAAAATGAGTTTGTAGTCTTTGGAAAGTCTGTCTCATGATATTTGATATAAATGCATTATATGTAGGGATACATGCTTTTAAGAGCAAGATCAAAGCTCTTAATTGCTCATGAAACAGTGAATAATTAATAGATCTATTGAGGTATTCCTTCTGTCCTTTAAACTATGAATTTAATATTGAAAAGTAGTATAAATTAGAAAAAGCATTGAGCAAGGAAAACAGAACTGAATTCTGAAGTGTGTGTGTGTGTTTGTCTGTGTGGCTGGAGGTGGAAGTTTGAAATGCTCTTAAAATTATCTTTATAAATAGAATATTATCAGGAATTTAAAGAAAAATAAAGTTAGGAAATTTAACTCTTTTCCAAATGGCAAGTTAAGAAGATGACAAAGACTTAAATTTGAGAAGAACTTCTTTAAAAAGCTGTTCTAGTAAATCCATGGTGTGGACACCTCTCCTCTCCAGGTACGTCGTGACAGCAGCTATTGCAAGAACACATGTTTTTATAAAATGAGTAAATTCTTAATTTCAAAGAGCTGAGGGCCATCCAAGTAGAAGGGTAAAGTACTTTTCTCAGCCACGCTGCTCATTCAGCTAGTAAACTCTAAGGAAGCTAGCTGTCCACTGTGGGATCTCAGAATACCTTAATTCTCAAGCACAAGGGTGAGAATTGTCCTGATGTACTTCCTCTCAGGGTAAAATAACCTGGATTCTGAGAGTCTGTGGAGAAAGGGAGATGAATTCGCAGAATTTAAACTGGGAATTTATCTCGGTCACATGTGTGCACTTCAACAAGTGTGACAATCTAATTGTTTCTTTATTAGAGTGAAAGGTTATCTCTAATTTGTACTGATAGGAAGCCACGAGCTGTGTTCTGAACAATTTGCTAAATATAAACGACTGATACATGCTTTCGTGATCTAAACGAGGGCTTTTCCTACTCCTGAAGTTTTGATGACTTGCTCATTGGTTTGTTCCTACAAATTCTTTGCACTGCCCATCTTGGATGTGTTACCTTTGTATATAATGAGCCAATTTAGGGAACTCTGCTCTGACTTCCCCTCTGCTGAGGAAGCAGAACCACGGTGGTTTAATGATTTGGATGTTTCAGGCAAACTAGCTGGTTCACATACAAATCAAAACTTAATGTAACCTATGGTGGTTTTTTTGCATGTTATTGCTTCAAAAAAAGAAAAAAATCTTCCACCCCTTGGAAGATTTTCCTAATTAATTTGTAGAAAGGTAGTAGTAAATCTGTCCATGGCATCCTGTCCTAATTTCAAAAAATTAATTTAAAAAATAATAAATCCCATGATTCCTGCTTTACCTATCATCCCACAGTACATATTGACATCGTATTTATGAGCGTAATGTTAGTACGGAAAAATGTCAATGCATAACATTAATGTGTAACAACATTAATGCCAAGCTGATTTAAGCTACAGGAGAATCCTAGAGGTCAACTTCTAGTTGATTGCTATCTTAATAGGAGAATAAAAAAACTACACATCCCAATACCCTCTACAAAAGTGGTTCTCCAAAGGGTGATTTTGCCCCTCAGGGGACATTCGGCAAGGTCTGGAGAGTTTTTGATTAGCATGGCCCTGGAGGGGGTTGACTACTGACATCTAGTGGGTAGAGGTCAGGCATGCTGGTAAACATGCTGGTAAACATACTGAATTACAAAGGACGGGCCACCCCTGCACCCAACAATTACCTAGTCAAAATGTAAATAGGAATCCTGCACTACAAACAAGCAAACGCCCCCCCTCCCCCCATAGTAGTTTGCTTCCTATTTTAGGGAGGGGTGTGTGTGTGTGTGTGTGTGTGTGTGTGTGTGTGTTCCGAGGCTGAGAAATGTATAGGCTGAAGATAAAATACATTCTCTCGACTTAGACAAACCAGAGGCAAAACATGTCTTCCTACCATTGCCTAATGTAATAATTAAAATTACTAAATCAGATTTCAAAATCCAACTTACTGAGAAGAAACAAAGATCATATAGTCTCTGCAGAGTGTTATAATAATGCATGGGGTCACCATTAAGTATTAAATGAGATTACAAATAAGACAAAGTATCCTTACATTTTTGCCTTTTATTTCATAAAATGGCATTTTTCTGTAATGGCTAATATCTGATGTTGGGACAAACAATAAGGAATTTGATGGTCCTCTTTACAGTTATGATTTAATTTCCAGAGTGACTTCTCATTATAACTGAAATTCTTTCTTGACTAGGGGTCCATCTGGGACTATTTATAAAATAAACCGTATTTCACAAGTCCTTTGCAAAGCTAATCTACAATGACAGAAAGCAGCCTAGAATTGCCTTGGGCTAATTGTGCATAGAAACTGACTGCAAAGAGACATAAGGGAGCCATTTGGAATGATGGAGATATTCTATATCTTGGTAGGGGTGGTGATTGCATAAGTGTATGAATTTGTCAAAACTCATTGGACTTATACTTAAAATAGGTGTACTTGGGTATAAGTAAATTGTATGATAATAAAGCAATGTGTTTTTTTTTTTTTTTAATTGCCTGCTTTGGATAATAAATCATTATGGCCATTTTACTCCTAAATCTAGTAAAAATAGCATTTCATACTTAGATTTGGCAATCGAGTAACACATTAATGTGAGCACTGGCTACTAACAACTAGTACTTCTTCTGTGTGCTCTGCCCCTACCAAGTCATTTCATTCTCACAGATAGTATTATTATCTTCGTGTTAAAGATGAGGAAACAGAACCTAAAGATTCTGATAGTAAGTGTATACTTAACTTTGTAAAAAGAAAAATCCGAGGAGTTCACTCTATTATAATTATATTATTCATAAGTAAATTATGGGCTTTGGAAACTAGCTTTCTTTTTTTTTTTTTTTAAGATTTATTTATTTATTTTAGTGGGGAGGGGCAGAGGGAGAGGGAGTGATTGAATCTCAAGCAGACTCCCCACTAAATGCAGAGCCTGATGTGGGACTCAATCTCATGACCCCAAGACCATGACCTCAGCCAAAATCAAGAGTTGGAGACTCAACTGACTGAGCCACCCAGGTACCCCTGGAAAGTAGCTACCTTTCTAAGGACACACAGCTCTGTAATGAACATGCCAAGAACACAATGTATACTTTCCTTTGCTTTTCACCATGATGCTCAGGTTGATCCCACAATACACTATATCTAACCTGGATGGAAAGAGAATGCTATGAATAATTAAGTTGGATCATCCATACTCCAGAACTAACCTGGCATGGTTGGGGTGTCTGATGTATGGTTACTACAGGTGCTATTTTCCCTGACATTTTTGACATAGTGTGTTGCATTCAATAGTCTAAAAGAGCTCATTACTGTTTGCTTTTACATTGAGATGGTACAGACATTCTTTCCTTTTAACCCCGGTACAAATCAAGATACACCAAGAAAAAACACCTAAGACTGATCTATCTTAAACTTGGCTTGATGAGACAGTGCTTCTGCAAGGGTCCCAATAGGAAAGCAATGGCATAATCAAATAAGGAGCACCTGAGAAGGGTTTATAGACAAAGGACCCACTTATTACATGTGGGGGTCTGGTGGGGAAAGCACAAAGATAAACCACATGAGAGAGCAGCAAAATGATTATATCACTCTTAGGGTCATCAGATAAAATATCAGGTGTCCCATTAGATTTATATTTCAGGTAAATAACAAATAAATGTTATAAATGTTTTAATATAAGTATGCCATTTTCAAATCCTTGCTTTTTTTGGCTAAATCTTATGACCCTAAGTCTACTCCCCCCCCCTAAAAAAATAGGAAAGGAACAGAGCCAGCTTCCGGCAGACCAGAAGGTGGCGATTTTGAACAAAACAGATAAGACACCATTAAGTGGAGGGTAGAGAGAGAGTGAGAGACCCCCACAGTGAGGGAGCTTGGGGATGAGGCACCTGGCCTCACTTTTCTCCCATCTCCTGACTTCAACAGAGGCTTTCCAGGGTCTGAACCCCAAAAGACCAGCTTCCTAAGACACAGAGCTCAGGGAAGAAGGATGGGCAGGGTGAATCTGGAGGAATAAGTAGAAACTATTTGGTCCAGCTAGGATTACCATCCTAGCATAGCAAAGGTGGTGGCCAGGCTTTGAACAAAGAAATCTACACCTGAAGTGACACCGGATTCATACATGAATTTGAAATTCATTTCAGAACTAAAATCATCAGGAAAATATAAACTAATGCCCATAGTAGAGTGTAGTTTTACTCAAAATATTTATCCTGTGTAGCACAGTTCTAAACAAGGAACACAGATTGTACAAAAAATACATGAAGTGACTCAGTGGAATCCTCAAGAAAACTAGGTTGCCACTTCTTTCAAAAAGGAAAGGCAAATCAAAATGTAAACCAGATTAAGTCATCCCCATAAGAAAAAAAATTATGATAGTCTGAGCCTATGGCATTTTTCTTACAAAAGCAGGTAAATGAAGGTCCAAACTTCTATGGAGTAAATCAAATATTCCCCTTTGGATATACCTGTTTTTAAGATTTAAAGACTTTAAAAACCATTCCAGATACATCACTCTACAGTTATATTGCTTATGGTTAACCATTGCTTATGATTACACATAAATATTTTCTGGCCAAAGAATTTTGTAAAATTTATCTGTGCCCATGACTGTGGATATCTTAAAAAAGATTCATTATAAGGGAAAACCTAAATACGAATTTACACAGTGTGATCACAAATCATGGTAAAATAACTACACAAAAGCATAGACACAGAGAATACATGTGCATACACACTTTCCTGGAAATGCATGCACAGAAATAATGACATTCCTTCTAATTCTGGATATAGGAATTACAGGTGACATTTTATCATGTTTTTAGTTTACTTTCTAAATTTCCCATACAAAATGATTTCTTATAATCAGTCAAAATAAAATAAGTACTATCTTACTATTCTTTTATGAGGCTTTTATGTTCTAAAATAATGTTAATTGTCTTCATACATTACTTGTGATTCTGATGGAAAAATGATTCCAAAGAAGAATATACTTACTCTAGGATAACACATTGGAAACACCCCAGAGAAGAACACTGTAACTTTGTGTGTTCTTTTCGTTTTCATAGTAAAATGGAAATTGTTTGTAGTTGTTGCCAAGAATAAGGCTTTGTAACTTTGAGCTTGGCACACACCATATACTACGTATCACTATCCAAATGTTGCTGGAAAATCTGAAGACTTTTTTAGACACTTTTACAAGAGTGAGTGAAGTATTATCTTATCACAGTTAACAATTATATGTTCATTCTCTTGAATGAGGACAGGGGAAAACATCAAGGGACATTTCTGGCCTGGCATCCTGACTCCCCATATTTGGCATTGGAATGACTATCACTCCATAATTGGGCCAGTGTCCAGGGAAAGGAGAAATGGCTCACGGTAGGGGACATGCACTTGGCAGTGCTTGGGCCATTTCTCAACATTTCAGTAACTGGAATGCCTCATTTCTCTGTGTCGACAGTCCTGAGTAACATAGTAGTACCCAGGAGATCATTTAAAGTCTAATTTTTTTTTAAATAGGTAGCTTTTCCAGGCAAGCGTAGCATTTTGCATCTTAAGCCCTGTCATCACCCATAGGAAAAAAATATATATGATGTATTTCCTTTCATGCATTTAAGTTCAAATTTTTGAGGTCATTCTTTTTTCCAAATAATCGCTGGATGCAGTCCTTTTTTTTTTTCTCTCCTTTCTAAGTTTCAACAGCTTACACTTAAAAGACATAGATGAAGGAAATGCTAAGATTTGCATTTTTTTTTAAATGAAGATTAGTGCTCACTGTATAAAGCTGATATCCCTCTATAGGAAAAAGATCACAATAATTTGAGGATTTCTAATTGCTGAATAAGAATGTGGCAAGTTTTTTTTTTTTAAGTGTAATCTAAAGTCTTAAGATGTAGCGTACAGCAAATACAAAACAGAACATTGTCAAGTTCACAGAGAAGAGAATGGGGGGTCCAAATGGCTTATTTCAGTTTGATCTTCTGCCACAGGTCTATAAAGAGGGTCCACTGGAAGAGCTGAGTGCCATTTACTTGCTGGGGTGATAAGAGAATAATGTATGGTCTCTACGACTCTATGTTAATTACAAAAGAAGAATAGTGTTCTTTTTAGCTCTGTGTCTTAATAAACACCAAGCTATGTGAGATAGCCAGAAATATTAGTCTTGGAGGGAGAGGACCTAATCAGAGTAGCATCAACTTGGTCAAATCATGTTCTTGAGGTCTTTCATTTGTCCTCACCTGAAACATGAATACTTGTTGTGGGGCATATTTCAGCAATTAATAATTAAATTACAATTTAAAAACAATTTTCAAAACCTTTGCTTGAACACACACACACACACACGCATACTTTCCATACGCTGCATCTATTAGAAGAAAAATGAGAATGGGCCCCCATATATTACAAAATTCTTAAGGCTAGCAACTAGAAAATACTGTCATACCAAACCTGTAAGCAGTATCTCCATCCCAAAGAATGGAAAGGTGAATTAAGCTGGGGGTAGCTTATTCTTTCATTGTGGAATAATCACTTTGATAGGATTTTAGTTATGGAAGTTCAAATCAGGACCTGGGTTTGATTTGGGATGGGGAAGGTGTTCTGACACCTGACGCAGACCTTCTAATATTTTAAACTGGTTATACTTAAGAGAGCTAAGTCTGCACAACATTCTTCTTTGCTCTTGTTTGATTTTGCATTCTCTTTATTATATTATAATGTCTTTTCGGGAGAAATGTATCAGTAGGAGCTAATGCATTTGATCGTTAGTGATTTGGAGAAGAGATGCTGAGCTACAATAAAAATGCAACCCTGCCCTTCCTCTCTGATTGGGTAACAGAAAAGAATGGACTCAGATGGCTACAGTACCACATTGTTGCTGTCCCATGTACTGCATTTATAAAGACTATATAACCTATCCTTGTGAAATATGCCAAAGTACTTCCTCTTGTGTACTAATTAATGAGTGGCCTAGGGGAGGCCAGAGGGCAAGGCTATCTCTCTGGCTAAAAAGTGGGTTTCTGTGAGGCCCATCAGCATGGCTGGCTTTGAGGCTCCTCATCAGATCCTTCCTGAGGATACCTGCTCTGACCACGACTGTTCTGGGCAAGAAATCTCAAAAGGTGCTTCAAGTGACATGGAAAAACAGAGAAACCGCCCTGGTCTTATCCTCCCCTGGGATAATGTGGATACAAGAGAGAGCAGGGACAGCACTGGGAAAGGCAAAATCCAACATCTTAAGGAGAAACAGCGAGTTAAATTTGCTGTTCTTCTCCTCCCCATGTCTCATTAAAATAACAATAAAGTTAGCGTAAAAAGAAGGAGAAAACCCAAAGACAAAAAAAATTGGAGAGGACTCAAATGAAATTCAGAAATTTCAACAGACTTTAAGGAAACTGCAGATTAGGAGATTCAGGAAAGGACCAGACTGGGCAGATAGTAAGAATTCGCAACCTGAGTCTGATGGGAATTTGATAAGGAAGTGTTCCAACTGGCCCTAAAAACCTCAAGAGTTAGACTACAGACTATGGATACTACCCGGAGGTGGCGTAAGGTGAAGTGTTGAGTATACAAAAAGTGGTTGAATTTAATACAGTTTGGACTCCCAGAGCCTACAGAACCCAATGACTGCCTCTCATCCTCTTCCTTGGAGATTCTTATTTGAAGAAATTAAATCTGGTCCTAGAGACACAAATTCAAAAACAGAGAACCAATATACAGAGAACCATGGTCTCTATGGTAGACAAAGCCTAAGGGACACCTACCACCCCCAGTGATTCTTGTCTTCTAGATTAATACCATTATGGCGTGAATGGGACCTCTGAGTTGCTTCAGCCAATAGAATATGGAATGAGATGGGATGTTACTCCCATGATTATGTTACATTATATAAGACTCAGTCTTAGCAGGCTGGAGCTATAGAGATTCCCCCTCACTGGCCTTGAAGAAGCAAATTGTCATAAAGTAACTAGCCATGTTGAAGAAGCCCATGCAGCAAACAACTGTAAGTGGTCTCCCTATGAATGGAAGGCAGCCTCTAGAAGAAATGGGAGCCTCAGTTCTGAAACAACAAGGAAAAGAATTCTCCCAACAACATGAGGGATCCTGGAAGTAGATCTATCTTCAACTGAGCCTCTGATAAGACCATAGCCTTGGATTTCAGCCTGTGAGCAGAGAACCTGGAGCAGAGGGTGCAGATGAGTCATGCCAGCACCTCTGACTTAATAGAAACTGAGAGATCATAAATGTGTGTTGTTTTAAGCCCCTGGGTTTGTGGTAATTCATTATGCAACATCAAAAACTAATACAGTCTTTCAAACTCCTTCCCATATTGTCCACCTGGAATATAGAAGTAGAACCCCATCTCAACAAACAGAAGATTAAAGGATTGTTTGCTTTAAAGCCTGAGAGGTGTTCTTTACTTGCACAGAGGATTTGTAACTAAAAGGCCAGCCACAGTATGATCACCCCACATGCAAACCCATTAACTAACATGCATCTGGTATATTACATGTATGTTACAGAATTCCAAAAGGTTTTTCTAGAGTTCTAGGAGAGAATCACCAGAATTTTGAATAAGAATTTCCAAGCTAGGGGCGCCTGGGTGGCTCAGCTGGTTAAGTGTCTGCCTTCGGCTCAGGTCATGATCCCAGGACCCTGGGATCGAGCCCCGCATCTTGCTCCCTGCTCCGCGGGAAGCCTGCTTCTCCCTCTCCCACTCCCCCTTCTTGTGTTCCCTCTCTCGCTGTGTCTCTGTCAAATAAATAAATAAAATCTTAAAAAAAAAGAATTTCCAATCTAAAGACACCAAACAAACAAATTAAAGGTATCCAGAGAAAAAAACCGAGGCAATTCAGACCAAAGAAAGAAAGAAAGGGAAAAGGAAAAAAAGGAAAGAAAACTAGAACTCATGTTCTTATAAAAAAATATCATATCCTTACACCTATTTTTTTTCAGATATCCTTTTGATGCTCAATTATTTTTGATCATTTGCTGGCTAGGTATTATAATTTCTTTATAAGGGCAGAAAAAAAATGTTTTTTCCTTTATTAATTCTTCCTGATTTGGGGATCAATCCTAGCTCAAAATGTCATAACAGAGATCTAAGTCAAAAATCTTTTCAAAGCCACATGATTTTTAAATGTCAAATAAACATACAACCAAATTATAATTTTTAATCTCTGATAGTCAAGGGCTGAAGGAAATGTTAGGATAAATGAAAGGGGTTTTGCAAGATATTCCTGAAGGTGGTATTTTTAAATGTACTAACCCTGTAATATCATATGTCAAATGTATCATAAGCATTGCTGCAATCTTCTCTGAACACTACTTGTTAAATTTACCTCCATTAAAGCATAATCTGCTGGAGGATTGGCTAATTATAAATAAAGGCAGAAAGTAAAAAGCCTTCTTTTTTTTTCTGTTGAATCTTCACAAAACCTTGCACTTCTGGTTTTCACCTTTAGAGAAACCTCACAATGTTTTTTTTCTGAGAAAAAAATACTCTTTGAAATATTGAATTAGATAATCAAAAAGGTTCTTAATTATAACATTGTAATGATGATTTGCAGCGTGTGTTATAAAAATATATATGGGCGCAATAATTAGACACATATGTAGATCTTTTTCCCAGAATATAAAAATCAAATAATTCATTGGAAAACTCCTGATCTCCCACTTTTTTCTTTAATTAATATTGATAAATTATTTGAAGTATTTTCCATTTTTATATTTAGATATTTTGATTTGGAGCCCATCATCTGATCTACAGATTGTGGGGTCCTAGTAACAGTTTAATAACCAGAAAAACATAAATAAAGCCCTAATGTGTAGTTTTTACAGATTTCCTATATGTAAATACTCTCACAATGGCCAATTTTAAACTATCAACATGCTGTCACTGAATGCAAAGTTGGGAAGAGATGCTCACAATTGGTTCTCATGAGCCAGTGCAAGTCAGCTGCAATATACCACTGTATTTAACCAGTGTATCTCATATTACAGGCCCCGTGATTCTCAGATGCTTTCATTTAAACATGAGTATATGTTTAATTTAAAAACGTGAGTGTGTGTAACATTTCCATAGAACTTGTGCCAGTGGATCACATACTTTTTTTCTGGCGGTGATTTGAAATGTTTAAAATATTCTGATTTCATGCAAAATAATACCAGGATTGCTTGGATGATTTAATGTTGTTACATATGTTGTTGGTGCTAATGGAAATGACCAAAATTAAACTTTGAAAATTAAAATTTGCTTCATTTTTTAATGGTTTCTCTAACTCCAAAGCATCAATATACACTTTTCTAATCTCTAGAAAATTATATTAGAGAAGTATGCCCTTATGAAATTGATAGCATGTCCACATTATTTGGAGTTTATAACTACATAAAAATTCAGGTGTACACAAAGATTAGTAAGCAGATGAAAAATCAGAGGAAGTGATTTGAACATGGCCCTATTACAAAACAGCAATTCTATGATTACACAAACACCAAAATCACCAGTTCTCATTTCTCCACCTTCTCATTCCACTATTCACCAAGGTGATCTAATGATTCTCCTGGTTTCACTTGTGCTCATAAAATTCCGCATGATTCTTAAAGTTGAATGGAAATCTAATGTGGAAAATGACTGCACATAGAATTCTTATGTACTAATGAAGACTAACGTTGTGTGACAAAAAAAAAAAATGCTCCTGGTGATCACGGAAGGAAAGTGAGTGAAGTTTGTTCGTGAGAAAGTACTACCTGTCCTATGCCCACATATTGTAAGTCAGCCCCCTACCCCCAAAAGAGACTCCTATGTGGAGATGTGTGTACAAAAGATTTCCTGGGGAGAGTTCTTGAGACCATCACCTGTAATGAGAAAGGGGAGAAGGACTGAAGGAGAAGCAGGTGTGTCAAGGGCTTTGGCCAATCCCAAGGGAAGCTTTGCAGCTGGAATGGTCCTTACAAGATGCCTCAAGTCAAGGCAAGGGCGCGAGACCTGATGCACAGACAAGTCACTGAACATAGGCTGTCCCCAGGGAGGAGGCATAAACTCTCTTCAGCCAAAGACAATCCTAGGGAGGGACTCAGCTGTGTCAGCAGGCAATACTCCCAGTATGTAGAGTGAGTACCAGAAATGAGAGCCTGGGCCCATAAGTGGTGATGCTGAGGATCCTGTTCAGAGCATTGCAAGTACAATCTCATTAAACCATGAGCCTCTTATCCTAGCTCTCGTTCTTTTTATTATTAATATTCTATTTCAGTTTTTTGAAGCAGAGTAGATCATAATTGACTCTTAGTCATTTACGTTCTGTTTGAAAATGAACAGTTTCTCTACATGTAATTATTTCTAAAGCTGTCTTCTTATGGAGTAACATTCCTTAGCATAAGATGTTTAAGCCAATGAATGCAAACAGATAACAGACACAGGATTAAAATGGCTACTAGGTTAGAGAAAATGTTTCACTTTTTGTGTTTTTAAGAAATGAATTTGTTAGAGTATGATTTTTATTATCGTCCATCATGACTGTCAAAAGGAGAAAAAGCCCTTTGATGTTTCTTGATTAGGTAAATCCAAGCCATTTACATTCCAGTTAACTTATACAGTAACATCAGTCAGGTCATAAATAGTGGGTTGTATTTTGCAGGAGCTAATCATAATCTTTTAAAATCAAGATCTCCCAAGGGTACATCTTGTTAACAAGCTATGAAGCTTTCATGGTAACAAGATAGGGAACAAGTATTAATTGGACAGGAAATGGCATCCAACATGGATTACAGTTTATACTCTTAGGGTTTTCAAGGTGAATGTCTTGCAGACATATCCTAGTTTTTGTACATGTTGAACAAGATATAGCCTGGGATTTACCTCTTCAATGTGCCTGTATTATAACCTATTTTATTAATCTTGGGTGTGTGTGTGTGTGTGTGTGTGTGCACACGTACGCACGCATGACAATTCTGGCTTCAGTTTGATCTCTCAGAAAAGCTAAATTAATGGATATAAACCTACACTTTTCTGTTACATAACAACATGTGATTTTCAAAGTGGGGAAAATAACTATTTAGCTTAATGTGGTTAAAGAATTTTAGGGCTAGATAACAGCTTCATTTTCTACTTCTCTTTTTCCTTGCACACTGTATTTGATTTTAACCTCACTGCTTTCTAGATGAAGCATTTGCAACATAAAAAATTCCAGTTCTCAACAAATAAAGGCTTAAAATATTATTGATATTTAGTTAGTTAGTGATATTCTTTCTTTTTTTTAAAATTTTATTATGTTATGTTAGTCACCATACAATACATCATTAGTTTTTGATGTAGTGATAGTGATATTCTTTCAAAGGCAATTTATTAATATCATCATTGACATCTTCGATCATCATAAATAGCCTAGAATCCTGTATTTTGCCTGAAACAGCATTTGTTCCCAGGTAAATTACTGGCCATAATAATCCATTATGTTCATCATATATATATATATACACACACACACATACACACATATATACATATATATGTGTATATATATATATATATATATATATATATATATATATAGTTTTTCTTGATTGGGAGAAAATTTTTGTATTTATCATGAATATTCTGAATGCATCAATAGAAATATTGTCAACATCTGGTGGAAAACTCTGACCAGAAATTAATTACATAGTGAAATATTACATTTGACTGTTTCCAAGAATCCACAACCTTTATCATGCTGATAATAGGCAATTGGGTACTCAGGATATTGAGACAGAATAATTTCCTAGGCATTACACTAGGGAGGAAAACAGATTTCCATTGGGCCCAGAGCTGTTGGAAAGGAAACAAAGAGTAAAATTTCCTAGTCTGTTTCTCACTTCTAAAATGTTAAAAACCACAACAATTCTCCATCACCCACACTATTTTATTTTGATTCAAAGTATTTTATCTGCATATCCTCTATATGTTTACTAATTGCCTCTCTAGTTGTTTTAGAAGTTATTGAACGAGGGTTATTTAAAATTCTCTATAAATTACTGTTGGAACAATCGGATACCCATATGGAAAAAAAGGAACTTTGAGCCATGCTTGTGCCATATACAAAAATAAACAGAAAGTGGATCATGGACCTAAATGTAAAAATGTGAAACTATAACATTTCTTAAAGAATACCTAGGAAAAAAAAAAACCTTTGTTATAATTAGCTGTGTAAAAATTTCTTAGACTCAATACAGAAAGCATGAGCCATCACAACAATTGATAAATCGTACTTTATCAAAATTAAAAATCTCTGTTCTTGGTAAGACATTGTGAAAGGAATAAAGTGACCATAGACTGGCAGAAGATTTTTGCAAATCATTTACCTGAGAAAGGACTTGTATATCATGAATTTTTGAAACTCAGAAATACAAAAGCAAACCACAGATTTTTTTTTTAAAGGGGAAAATATTTAACAGGCACCTTACCAAAGAAGATACACAGATAAGGAATAGACACCTGAAAATTTACTCAACATTATTAGTCATTCAGAAAATAAATTTTAAAAACACAAGGGAATATGACTCCACACTTAATAGAATTGTTAAAATTCAAAGACTGACCATACGCAGTTTTGACAAAGATGTGAAATTATTGAAACTCTCGTACACTGCTGGTGGGAATGTAAACAGATAGAACCACTTTGGAAAAATCATTTGGCAGTTATCTAAACATTTAAAAATAAGTCTACAGTATAACCCAGCCATTCTACTCCTTGGTATTTACCCAAGGGAAAGCACATACCCATATAAAAACATGTGCAGGAATGTTCACTGAAGGCTGATACACCCTTATGTGTAATGATCCCAAACTGACAAAAATACATTTGTCCATCAACAGGCAAATGGATAAAATAATTGTTACATATACATAATGTTCTATTATAATATGTTATTATAAAATAATATATAATGTATGCAATGCTATAATTACTATATTATGTAATTATATATCATTATATAATTATATATTATTATATTATAACATATATATAACATTATATATGTGATGGACTATTACTCAGTTATGTAAAACAATGAGCTATTAATAAATGCCACAGCATGGTTTAGTCTCAGTACAAATGTGCAGAATGAAAGCAGAAAGACAAAGAGTACAACTGTATGATTCCATCGATGGAAAATTCTAGGAAATTCAGACTAAAATATAGGGACAGAAAAAAGATGATTGGATACCCAGGGATGGGATAGAAGATGTAAGAAGAAGAATTATAAAAGGGTACAGGGGGGCGCCTGGGTGGCTCAGATGGTTAGGTGTCTGCCTTCAGCTCAGGTCATGATCCCAGGGTCCTGGGATCGAGCCCTGCATCGGGCCTCCTGCTCTGCGGGAAGCCTGCTTCTCCCTCTCCCACTCCCTCTGCTTGTGTTCCCTCTTTCGCTGTGTCTCTCTCTGTCAAATAAATAAATAAAAATCTTTAAAAAAAAAAAGGTACAGGAAAAGTTGGGGGTGCTCACATATATGTTCATTATCTTTATTATGATCATTGCTTTACAAGCATCTAAATATAACAAAATTTATCAAATTGCAGACTTTAAATATGTTCAGTCGATTATACCTCCATAAAGCTATAAAAAATTTGGGAAAGTGGTTGCCATGGGGGGAGAGGGAGCAGTCTATGATAGAGAGGAGCTTCTGGGATATAGGAACATTCTCTTTCTTGACTCAGGTATAAATAACCCAGGTGTTCTTTTTATTACATTTCATTCAGCTGAATACAACACTACTTTATGTTTATGCACTATTTATCTGTTCATTATATTTCACAAGTTTAAAAGTTTAAAAATTAATATACACATTATATTTGGAAACTATAATTTCTAAAAAAAGGTAATTATCCCTAAGACTCATGAATTTTATCATTATTCCTTAATGACAGCTTAATAATTACTTAGTAATAATTTTATAATTATTTCTTAATAATTGTATAATTCCTTAATAACAGACAATCTGGGCCTTAATAAGTAGTATACATACCCCTTTGTGTGAGTTTATAAATTATGTGTAGTTTTAAGCTTCTTTTGGAAATTGAAATTGGTTTTTACTTTACATTCCTATGTGAACTGCTTTTGAAAGATAAACCAGAAACCTACAATTAAATCATATCTCTCCAAGCCTCTTTGGTGGTCCATGCATCATGGAAATGTCTGTTCATTTTTTCCGGTGGTACTGCTAGGTTTATGGCAACATTTGGGAGAGTGGCAACTGAGAATAGTGCACTATTTTATTTTATGTTATTTTTATGGCTTTACCATATTCTGTAGCCATTGGGTACAGTGACTCTCTCATCTCCTGGGGCACAATATTATATTGATTGTACGCATTTATCTTGTCCCTGGTGGTTCATTTTCTTTTCCACCCATGGTGAATTTCCTTTTTGCCTTCTCCATTACATCTAGGAGTCCTTACATTCATTTGCTCAAAAGGCACTATCATGGAGAGCAGTCTATATAAAGAGCCTAGGAGGAAGTTCTTGTCTCTATAAATGACTCCAAGGAAATGTCCTCAGGAGTCAAGGAGAATGACTATCATATGTACAGAATTTAGAAAGGGGAAAAGTCTTATAAAACAGTAGCGTCCATAGAGCAAAATGAGAAACACATCCTAATGTTAGGAAGGAAAAACATAACAGATTGAAAAAAAGAAACCTTTGAAACAGTAATGGGGGATGGCTTTCTCAGGGATGGTCCCAGTCTGTGGCACTAAAGAGTATCATTTTTCTTTTGAATAGGCCCTGGGTCTTAGGGAGACATGATTATTTCCACTTTAAAGTAGGGGATTTAAGCCAGAGTCTTAATGCTAAATCTGAGACAGTAGAGAGAATCAGGTTCACAGTGGAAGTTTGGAGTTTTGTACTATGTATTTTGGACACAGAGTAAGAACATCAGCCACACTAAAACATAATCTATTGTGGCCTAATGGGAGAAAACATACAAATCTGTATACAAGAAAAAAGCCCCCCAGGGAACAGGTCCCTTTAGACTGAGAACTAGCATGCACACTTCAAATGGTAACATTTCCCATTTGCACCATTCATAGAGTCATAAACTATGAAAGACATGTTCAAATAAATTGTATTCTGTAGTGAACTTACTCTTCTCCCCCATTACCTTTCTTTTATGCATGTTTTTCATTTAACCATGGTACAATCATCCTTTGATTTCCCTTTTTCTGGCCCACATTTGAAAAATAATTAAATAGAAGGTCTGCTTCAGGCTTTCAAATTACCTCTCATTAAAAAAAAAAAAAATCTATGTTAAGCAAAATGACTAGGTAAACCAATTTATGTGTTTTGGGCAACATGGGTTTCAAAGACACTTTTCATTTACCCAATAAAATAATTTACCTCTTTTGTTTATGAGGGAACACATTTCACTTAAAGGATTCCCAGGCATCTCCCTGTAATTCAGTTGCTTCTAATTTTTTCCAGCTGTAATATCTTAGTTTGGGGGGGTGGTTTCAATACGCTATACCAATTCTAAGAATTACAATGTCACTATTTGTAGATGGCATGGTACTATACATGGTCTATTCTATAGAATCCACCAAAAAATTAGAAGTACTAAATGAATTCAGTAAAGTTGCAGGATACAAAGTTAATACCCAGCAATCAGTTATCTGACATCAGTTATTATCTGCTACACTAATAACAAAGTAGCAGAAAGAGATATTAAGAAAACAATTCCATTCACAATTGCACCAAAAAGAGTAAAAGACCTAGGAACAGACTTAATGAAGGAGGTGAAAGACTTGTACTCTTAAAACTATAAAACACTGATGAAAGAAATTGAGAGCAACACAAATGGAAAGATATCCCATGCTCATGAAATGGAAGAATTAATATTGTTCAAATGTCCACACCACCCAAAGCAATCCACAGATTAGATGCAATCCCTATCAAAATACCATATACAGCATTTTTCACAGAACTAGAGCAAATAATACTAAAATTTGTACAGAACCACAAACGACCCCCATTAGCCAAAGCAATCTTGAGAAAGAAGAACAAAGCTGGGGTTATCACAATTCCAGATTTCAAGATACACTATAAAGCTGTAGTAATCAAAACAGCACAGTACTAGAACAAAACCAGACCCCTGAATTAACTGCTTTAAAATGGCAATATACGTGTCTATGAACATTTCAGAGCAACATGAATTAGAGAGGCAAGTATATTTTCATTTTTCTTTGAATCATTAAAAGACAAATTAAAAAAATATCAGTTATGTTTGTTGAGGGTGACGTCTGATACCAATTAACTTATTATTATTAAATTGAGGGGGGAAATGTTATTTCTTTGTGATAATCCTACAGGTATTTATAGTTGCTGGGCAATTTTCAATACTTTGATTTTTTAAGAACCATATAATATATGCTAGAAAATGCATTAAATTATACTACTTTAGATATGCATAGTTCTTCTTACTGAAGTTTGCTCATGTACAATGCAGGTTTAGATATAAATGATCCCTTTGCCTCATTTTCTATTTGAAAATTCAAGCACACAACATAATTTTTCATCAGATTTATGCAAAGGTCAAAACTATCCATTCAATTAATGGGTTAAATATTTCTATCTAAAAAATTTTGCTGGAATAATGCAGATCTTGTGTTTCATTTTGAAAATAATAAAAGTAATTCCATTGTGTGGAAAATGTCTTCTGGAGAGTTCCCCCACCCCACAACCATGACCTGTGAACAATACCACCAGTTTGGCAACAGTTTTCATCTTTTCTGGGGAAAGAGGGGGTGGGGAAAGCATAAATTGTTTCTAGATTATATTTTTTATTATTTTAATAAAATGAGACTGACCTTTCTTCTACCAGCAGTTGAAGGTACCAGCGTGGAGCTGGGCATATCCATACATCTCCAGAGGAAATCCATCTGTAAGAAAAAAATGTTTGATGACTTCATGTATGATTTCATCTGCAGGAGGCCCTAGATAGGGCATAATCATAATGGAGTCATATGGGACAGTAGGTCTACCTAATCAGTCAACTGTTAGAGCAAAACAAATGAGATACTGTTTCATGCTAGCCAATATTTACTAAAGACCTACCTACATTTAAACCCTTGAAACATCACAGGCAGGGTCAGTCTTAATATTTCAATTTCATGGATGAACAAACAAAGGGTTCAGAGAGGTGACATAGTTGTTAAAAGACAGTACTGGGCTTTGCTTCCAGGTCTGTCTGGCCCCATATCACATCCTTTTCCCATTATATTACTCCTATTGCTTCTCACTTTAAAAGCAATATAAAGAAGCTATTTTAAGAGTAGACAAAGAGGTCAATGGACCTCAGCCTCCCTATATATTAAAGTGCAAAGAAATAAACAGAATAATAACAACCAAAGAATATATTGTTACAGCCAGCATCTCAAAAAAGAAACATCCCAAGCGGGACCCAAAGGGATGACTTCAACTTTCTCAGAGTTATTTCACGAATGTTCTTTTTATATTGAGCTGCTTTCAACTTTTTAAAGAAAGTAATTATAATCGTGATGGTGATGATGTTGAAACTTTACATTTCTAACCAAATCCAATGAAAGCTTTGAAATCGGCATCGATGCGCGAGAAATCTTGTAATGGCTGGAAGGAACACATGTCTACAAGTCTACTCCAATTATGTAACAATAGCACCGATGGGTACTCAGTGATAAATATACTGAAACATGAAATGATAGGTAAAATTCAAAGGACTTGCACATGTCATTTGTGCCAAATAAAGTACCGAAACATGGAACGACTTCATTCTTAACTTATTTCTAAAAAAAATCATATCTTGTTGCAAAGCTGACATGGTTTTACGGTATCATAATATCATTACTTTACAAGCACAACCCAAGAAAATGATGAATAGTAGGGCAGTCAAATCCATGAAATTGTTTATCTCTGAGAGATCGTGTCTTGACCCTCATCTAGCCTTTGTTTTAATGTTGGCATTTTTCTTCAAGGATCTTAAGGTTTTTAAAGCCATGTTTTATCTTCTGCCAGATATCAGGGCTGTTACTATTCTATTCAGTTCTCTTTTCATAATTTCAGAAAATTTTGAAAATAAAAAGGTTAATTAATTTCTGATGTCTTACAAATGATTGACACAGTCCAAGAGGAAAAGAAAATACATTTTTTCCAAGTTTAAAGACCTGAGTTGGGATTTCAGAATCAAACGTGCCTGTGGATTGCTTTTCAATGGTGGGCCTTGCTCTGAGATTGTCCTTTTTCCATTCACCATTCCAGGATTTTTTTCCAAAAATATCCTGTGAGGTCCGAATGGTAGCCAGCATTCTGTCTTTGGTTGATGAGCCTGTACATTTCCTAATCCAACACTTTTCTTAAAAAAGAAATATAGAAAGTATATTGTAATTAATCGTAATGGGGGTGTCCTACAATGTTCCAAACCCTTGGAAACTTGCCTGCTATTCTCTTTTATTCTTTGGTTGAAAGCAAAACAATCAAAACCCAAGGAAGGAAAAGAGACCCAGCAAGCTGCTGGGAGACTCCTTCCCAACCTTAATCCCTGGGCGTCATTCTGTTTTTAGGCCATTTAAGTATATTTGTTCATAACAACAAAGGCTTTCAAAAGTGCAACAACGCTGCAAAACACACGTTCCTATGGCCAAACATCGCTTTCTCTTTCTCATTCGGTGAGGCTCCCTACACATCTGCTTCCATCCCCAGTCACTTGTTTTCTGGTGTTTCCTGCCTGTGTTTCTGGCTGCACTTAGCATCGGCATGTCCCTGCTTCCCCTACTTCTGCACTGCCCCTCTTCCTCTGTCTTTTCTAAGAATCGAGTTATTTATAGTCATTGTTGCATCCAACATGGAAACCCAAAAGGGCAACAGTGCTGGCCAGCCACTCATCCATCTGTTCTGAAGCCCAAACAGGTTCATTTGACCACAAACTCCCTGGAGGTCCCTGGGGTTTTGCCTTCTCAGTTTCAGGGAGGCTCCTTGCCCCCATGATGAATTTTTAGGAAAAGTGGCAATAGCCTTCCCTAAGCTTGAGTTTACTAAGTGTCTAACATGAATCTAATGCTGGGTGAGGACTTGAAGGTGGTACAGAATTGTATCATATTGTCCTTACCCTCAAGACTTAGCAGCAATTCAAAACAGATAATTTTTAATAATAATAATAATAATAATAATAGGGGAGCAGGAGGAGAGGTAGGAGGAGAAGGGAGAGTAATAGTAGTAGCTGAATTCTAATCCTGGAACAATTTTTAGGAAAAAAAAATATTCGCAAGCCTGGGATAATCAAGGAGGGCTTCATTCACTAAGTGATACTCCAACGAGACATCAAAGAGAGGGTGGAATTTTCATAGGCACTAAATAGAAATCCTAGTGATTCAACGACACATGAATTCCCCTTTTCCTCTATGTATTCAATCTGCAAACATTCACTGAGTACATGCTACATGACAGATATTTTACTAAGGCCTCAGACGGACAAAAAGATGAGCAAACAAAGTCCCTACCCTAGCTAACCACAGCTAAACTTACTGAGAATGCAACAAAGCAATGGTAATAAACGTGACACCCGTTTGATTCAAGGAAGTTCAAAGGTTCCTGGGAGCACAGTGCAAGGAGCAGAGAAATAGCAAAGTACTGGCAGAGAAGTTAATGGTGACCATTTGAAATGCGAGGGACAACGTGACTGAAACTCTGTTTATTTCAAATATAAATGAAAGAACCAAAGCCAAAAGGTAAGACTTGTGAAGAGCTGGAGATAAGGAGAAAATCCTCCAAGATTTTATTGTGGAGTCAGTAATAATATCCGGATGAATGTAGAAGATGCCTCATAGAGTCAGATATTCAGAGAGTTAACGTCAGAAGGTAATTTAAATAAAATATATTCCTGTCTGCTCTTTATTAGTCGAAGGGCCCTAAGCCACACAACTCCCCTGCAAAGTGCGACGCATGGAGTGCATTGTGAACTTACATTTATCAGCTGATTAAACCCTCCTGACAGTACGATGATGACGATTATCATCATCCCCTTTTTACCAAAGAGGAAACTGAGGCCGAGAACAGTTAAGCAGCTCTCTTAAAGGTTCACAGCTTCTAAGTTTGAGAGATGCACCTAGAACGTGGGATGCTGGAGCTGGTTCCTGAATTCTAAATTGTCCTGCTACTGTTCCTTGGGCTTGAACCCAGAGAAGGGAGGAGGAAGAGGTGGAGGATGGAAGAAGACAGTGTTGGTTCCCAAACTGGCCCCACGCATGGAGGGAGGGCCAGGAGAGACAGAAGACAGGGGCAGGCCACTCCAGATGGGCAGGTGGTGGTTTTAAGCAGCAAGGGGACTTAACTTACGAGGCTCATCTCCTTTGCGGCCAGAGTAGATCTCTGCACCACCATCTGAAACTTTTCTACAGAGGCCTTAAAGGGATTCCATCACGTATATCATCTCTCTCAAGGCTGTGTCCTTGAAACAGTTCCCGCTGTCATCACAGGGGGTGGAATATACATTGTACATTTCAAGGACAGGGAGGGGTGAGGAACCCCTGGTGGCCCGAACCCAGCTCCCGGGTCACCCTGCGGTCATGTCCTCTCCGTGACCTCCTTCCACACTCCTGGTGACTGGCTCCTAGAATCTCTGATGCACCCCTCTTCCACAGTGTGCCCCGAGCAATCAGCAAGGAGTTTTGTTAACACGAGGTGGCTCGTTTGGTGGCGGTCTGGCTTCATTGGAGCCAAATGCACAGTAACGTTAGAGGCACGGGCAAAAGAAGACACAGCTTAAGAGAATGATTCCCAAAATAAGTACTTCCCCCCCCCCCCCCCGCCAAAAGCCCTATAATCCAAACCACTGATTTATTAAGTCCCCTCGGCTGGGGGTTCAGATCCCTCAGGGCGTTCACTTGTGACCTCATGTGATTTAATAAAGATGATACCTTAGCAAACACATCAGGTCTGAACACACAACACTGGATATTGGCACAGGCAACTCTTGGAGAGGCTGTGATAATGTCCAAGGCTATTCTGTTTCGGAGGACAGCTTTGCCCATTAGAGATATTCCAGTGTTCAGTAAGGATAGGCTTTGTCAACTATTACTTAGGACTTGTTGGGTGAATTTAATAAGGGCTTCTGTGTGTCCTCTAATGGCCACTAGGTCAGTGGAGGGAATAAAGACAACAGCCAAATGACCGTAGCAGAAGAAAGGGGAGTATGCCCATCTGGTCTGGAGGAGACAGAGGCTGGCAGCTTCAGGAACCTGACCTGGTTGTACCTACCACACAGGTATGCAGTGCAAGAGTTAGCACTGTCGGGTGTGAGGAGATGGACTGGGAGCCGGATATGCCACTCCAGAACCCCTGCCTTCTCCTCTTTTTCAATGGTGCATGTTCCATTCCAGGTAGAGTGCATTTCAACAGGTCTGGCTGGCGGCAGGGCAATGAGATCCCAGGGGAGATTGAGTAGTTCTCCCTCCTCTAGGGGTGCAAAGTAACTCACCATTCCCAGTGGGAAGTCCCATTGCAAATTCCAGGAGATAATGGCTTTCCCAGGTATGATGGGACTTGGTGTTCTCAGCAGCATGCATGTTGATCCATGGTGAGGGGCAATGGCAGTTTCTTGAAACTTCATTCATGGTATTGAGTGTATTAGCAGGGGTCCCCAGTCTGGCATATGGGACAGAGATAGAAAAATAGATGAGGGGGTGCCTCGGTGGCTCAGCTGGTTAAGCACCTGCTCAGGTCATGATCTCAGGGTCCTGGGATCCAGCCCTGGGTCTGGCTCCCCCCACTCAGCGGGGAGTCTGCTTCCGCCTCTCCTTCTGCCCCTACCCCCAGCTTGTGCTCTCTCTCTCTCTTTCTCAAATGAATGGGTAAAACAAATCTTTAAAAAAAAAGAAAAATAAATGATATTTAAAAGTTTAGCTGTGCATTAGGAAGGCATTCCTTTCCTTTTTGCATTTTCCCTGGAGAGTCAAATTAAGATTTGCATTGCTTCCAAATATAACCTCTGTTAAACTACCATTTCCTTGAAAGACAAGAATTGCTGATTCCCAACTGTGAGTAAGAAGTTCAGTTTTGTATGATTTGCACATATCTTGGAATCGACTACTTATAAAATAACTTCTAATCTTCGAGACATACAGAGCCTCCATTAGTGACAACAGTCAAGGTACAAATGTTTTCCAAAACTCAAAAGTGTGACTTACATACAGTAAACACTATGAAAGATTTTCTTCAACTTATTAATGAGGAACCCAGTAGGATGTTAAAAGCAGTTCCAATAAGAATTTGACCCACAGAGATGTATATTCTCTAATAGACAAAAATAATTTGGATTGCAGTGAACAGGAAACATTTATATTCAACGTTCAAAGTTGTGATTTGGTCAAATCAATGGCAAATCAGTGAAAAATGCTCACCTATTTCCAAGACCTGGGTAGTTTTTCCTGACATGAAATTCTTAACAATTAAAGTAGAGGAAGAAATCACAGGAGGAAACTGAATTAAGACTAAGAACAGAGCTATAAAACCACAAATATGTTATTGGGAAGGAAAATAAATATAATGAAAAAGCTTTATTTAAAATATTGGTTTTAAACCATTGTGTTCTGCAATATTAAGATGTTATTGCTGTTGTTGTTTTTAATTTGAGAGTCTTCTCCTTCTCCTGAGTAATGGGTAGCATCCTGTTCTAATTTATCTCTTTCGCCCTTCTAGCTCCATCCAGACTAGACATTCTCAAGATGTGAAGCTTCTCCTCCAAGAAGATCCAAATAAAGAGGTTGGAATGGCTGTGAAAAGCTTCTGTTGTGGTTGGTGGAAAAAAAAAAAAAAGAAAGGAAATCTAGAAATTTCGAGGAAATTCAGCTGCCTAAGTTCTTTAAGCATAGGAAGAAGCTTGGTTTCTGTCATCAGAGTACAGTGAAAATCCAAGTGACCAAGAGAATTGCTGAGACTCTCAGCCATTTGAACACGTGTAAACCTTCAGTTTACCAAAAAGGAATCCAGTCGTGCATCCGAAGACCTCACTTTTTACATTGTCAAAATGTCAGAATGATTTCAGATGAAAGATTTCTATTTTCCTCCTGGTGTATATAAAACAAAAATTAAAGACTTTTTCCTCCCCCTTTTTCATTTCAACCCGATAAGGTTTAAGGCTTGGAAAGCAATTACATTTATGCTTTGCCATGTTTGGCTGGAAGTTTAAACTTGGAATAGATATGAGATTGATAGCACTTATAGTCTGCCACAGTGTAATTGTTATCCAGGTTCTGGAAGCCAAACAAAATCTGAGAATGGCACTTGTGTCGTGTTTTTTAAAAGCTTGATTCTGTTTCCTCTCATTCACACAAACCCCCCACACAAACCCATCTAGAAAGTTTATCAACAACATTTAATGTATAATTCACAGCTTATCCTAGCTTTTAACTGCTTGGGTGGTTACAAGTAAGGTCGATTTGTTTCTCTCTACATTAGAGATGTATCTTCCAAAGAGGATTTTGTCTCAAAAAAAAAAAAAAAAAGGATTTTGTCTCATTTGAAATGGTGATGTACAGCTTCTTTTGTTTGGAATTAGCAGCTTTTCTGCAGTGGAGTTAGATGTGCTTTTTCTTGCCATTCAGAAGAGATTATTAAATTAGCCCAACAGTGGCTGGCTAAAATCCCACAAAATGATGAAATAAGGGTATATCACCTAAAGTCATGGGATAATCACCAAGAGATTTAAAAAGAGAGAAAAAGAAAAAGAATCTAACACTGTGGATGCTTCTATAGAGAATGAGAGACTGAAGCAAATGGTCAGGAAGGAGGTGGGAGAGATGTCTTTCATTTTATATAAGCCGTCACTTGGATACACATTGATTCTATACAATATTAATAAAATGAGCTGAATAATAACTACATAAAAATAAAGATCATGGCACTTCTGTAAAATTAAGAATATTTTGGGGCACCTGCGTAGCTCAGTCAGTGAAGCGTCCGACTCTTGATTTTGGTTCAGCTCATGATCTCAGGGTTGTGAGATCCAGCCCCTCCTTGGGCTCTGCTGGGTGTAGAGCCTGCTCAAGATTCTGTCTCTCCCTCTCCCTCTGCCCTCCCACCCTCAAAAAAAAAAAAATTAAGAACACTTTGTCAATAAATAAATCAATAAATGAAATTAAGCAAATTTTGCAGATTTACATCAACTGTCATGGCGAAGTTGTCATAATATTTGAGTGAGAAGTTCAAGGTACAAATATAAATATGTATATTATAATAATCCAACTATATGAAAACAAAAAGCATTTACATTTCTCTTTATACTTTTATGCAAAACAGGAATCAACTTATATTCAACGATGTCTCTTCCATTTCTTTATTTGGTTTAGTGGATCCTTCTTATTTTCGTTTTGCTGCACGATAATGTAAGAAGTTGTTACTGCTCCCCTTTCTAAACCTAAAATTTTTAAGCTTTATTTTTAGTAGATGAAACTTTCCTTCCAACAAAAAGATTTTTTGGCAGGTGTGGGTTAAACAGCGTCCCCTTGAGATGTATGTCTGCTCAGAATTTCAGAACGTATTTATTTGAGAGAGAGAGAGAGAGAGAAAGCATAGCCTGGAAATGGGGGGGAGCAGAGGGAGAGAGAGAAGCAGACTCCCCGCTGAGCAGGGAGCCTGAGATGAGGCTCCATCCCAGGACCCTAAGATCATGAACCTGAGCCGAACGCAGATGCTTAACAGACTGAGCCACTCAGGTGCCCCTCTTGGAGATACTTACGCACACTGAGAATCTGAAAGATTCTGAGGAATAGCCAGTTTATCTTTGATTAACATAAATTCTACGCTTTCAGAAAAATATGGAATTTAGGTAAACCCTGGAAAAACAGAAATTAGGTTGGCCCCAAGAAGACTAGATCCTAGCCCGGCCACCTATGGCCACACCACCCAACTATACACACAACCTCTGTTTTCTTCTCTGAAGACAAGAGGTGTTACCTGCCCTGTCAAGGCCACCGGCTTGTTAGAACGTCAGCCGCCATAGTTACATTGCTCTACTTTATGTTTCTACCCCTTACACAACCTCATGTCCGGGATGCTGATAATACCTATATCACCTACCTAAGAAAGCAGATACAAAATAACCGATGTAGGTAAAAGCATCTTGGAATATAAAATAAAATATTGTACAGGTAGAAGGCTGAATTTCCTACTTACTTGACTTTTCTAATTTATTGATGCTATGTTAGGAAGTTAAAGCTTTTTCATTTATGGACAATGCAAACTGGAAGGAAAAAATCAGTCTATACCTCCATTCCCATTCCGCATGAACTTGATGCTGCTTCGGAGGTTAGCAATTTTACCTGGCCAATGATGTTTATGGAAGTAGGGACACTGACGACATTTATCATTAGTTTATTAATTAATTAATTAATTAATTAATTTAATTCTCAGCCATCCTCCAAAGCATAGGAAAAAGGAAGTATTTTCATTGTGCTTCCATTCACGTGCCTCTGTGTTTCTTTTACACTCTGCATTTCTGTATGTTTTCTGCATGTGTTCTGCATGTAGGTGTGTAACAGACTGTTTCAGACATGCATATTAATTTCACTGGATAATGAAATATACACATATATGTAATACAGGAGCTATTTGTTTTGTTGTGTCACACAGCCTAGCAAAAGAGATCATTATACCAAGAGCCTACAATTGGTCTATGAAGAGAGATTCTTCATCACATCTTCGACGGAACATCACAACAAAACAAAAAGCTATCTTTTTCAGAAAATATATGACTCCCAACAAGCAACTGAAACAAAGTGAATATTACTAAGGGTTTGACGTGCCAACAAACTAAGTCTTTTTTTTTTTTTTTTTTTTTTTTTAATTTTTTTTATTGTTATGTTAATCCCCATACATTACATACCAACAAACTAAGTCTTAAACAGATTAAACATACACACACGCAAGCAGAGATGTGCATTTATAATTGATTTAAGATGATACGTTTTCTAATTTTTTTAAAGATTTTATTATTTTTTTGACATAGAGAGAGAGAGAGAGCACAAGCAAGGGGAGAAGCAGGCAGAGGGGGAGGGAGAAGCTGACTCCCTCTGACGTGAGAAGCAGGGAGCCTGATGTGGGACTCGATCCCGGGGACCCTGGGATCATGACCTGAGCCAAAGGCAGATGCTTCACTGACTGAGCCACCCAGGGGCCCCACATTGTCTAATTTTATTTATTGCTTAACAGATTTCTTTCCAAGTCAAAGATAAGTCTCTACTTCTGAAAATATGAAGATATTAGCTAAAATATACACACACAGACCCACAGGCTGCACATATATTTAAAATACTAAACGATGTGGTTCGAAAGATTTTTACACTTAAAAGAGAGGATCAATTGCCTACATAATTCTAAATTTCCAGCTAATTTTTAATTCTGTGGTTTACTTTTGTTCATTTAGAAGTAAACTTTTAACCAAAAAAATGTACTGAGTATTTACTGCAGCTCTATACAGATCAAACAGACTTTCACACACACAAAAACAACAGTATCCAGCTTCTAATGTTCTTTTTCGTAATATATGCAGAGAATGACTTATTACTTGTCACTTAGAAAAAACACACATTTCCTCTAATGTTGGGCATTTCATGAAACCATCTCTATAACATACTGCATGTCCATATGTAGACGGTGTGTAAAATAGACTTTGGGGATTTTGCCATGGTTTGTAGTATATGTATTGGTGTTCCCTGCCAACTTTCCATTCTCTTTACCAAAGAAGTTGCCTAAATTGTTAATGCAGAATATTTTAAACATAGAATGTCATCCAAACCTATTTTCCCCTAATATACTTTTTAAAGGGGAAAAGGTCAGAATATTCCAATCAATTGACGCACTCGATCTAAATTATGCACTGAGGAGCTCAAAGCTGTGCGTCATTTGACCATTTTCCATTTGTTGCTGGTGAGATTAGTGATAGATTTCTTACTGAATTTATAATCCAAATTATAAGTAAAGGGAGAAAACAGATTATGGAAGACCAGTAGCTCTTGCAGTATTTTGTTTGAAGGGCCAGTTATAGACACCCGGAAACTGAATTGGAAAGACTCGCGGGGAAAACAGAGACAGATCATTAACCCTTTCCATCTTGTAAGAATAAAGAGTAACTTGAGACTGGTAACCTAGAACTATTTTAAGGAATATGGACTGCTTTTTGAGGACATAGTGAATACCATCTTTCCAGAGTAGAATATTGGTCTTGCAGAAATGATGGGCAAAATGCTAAAAACGGATTTTCACCACTCACTGCTATTCCAAATGAGATGCTACGTTTCCAAAGAATCTTCCATGGAAAGAAAAAGTAAGTTAGTGAAAATAAGAATTTCCATGTGTCTATGAAAGAACAACATGTTCATGCCAGTAGGACTGGTAACACTCCCCCTCCTCAAAAAATAAAAGGATCACAACAATTTTTAAAAAGATGAAAATATTTTTTTAATTTTATTTTATTTTGTTATGTTAGTCACCAAAAAAGATGAAAAAAAAATTTTTTAAGATTTTATTTATTTATTTGACAGAGAGAGACACAGCAAGATAGGGAACACAAGCAGTGGGAGTGGGAGAGGGAGAAGCAGGCTTCCCACGGAGCAGGGAGCCCGATGCGGGGCCCGATCCCAGGACCCTGGGATCATGACCTGAGCCGAAGGCAGACGCTTAACGACTGAGCCACCCAGGCACCCCAAAAGATGAACATTTTTTTTAAATATGTTTAAAAGGAAAACAACCAGCATTGAACGCCCCCCTCCCGGAAAACTAGAATACCAGACTTAGTTCTGTGTGAAAAATCTAGACAAATTCAGGCCTTTTTTCAGACACAATTAAGGTTTTATGTTTGTTTATCTGGTTTTTGTTTGTTTTCTGTTTGTGTCTGTTGCTTACAGTACAATGAATAGTGACAAACTTTGAAAACGGTCCCTACTTTTCACACAAATGGAGTATGCCATCAGTTTTAAATCAAAGAGTATTGGTGCTGCCCCGTCTAAGAACCCAAGGAGCATGGATTCAAAGATTTCCACTTCTGCCACAGATTCGTGTTGGTCATTTATCACAGTGAACAGGGGAGGAGCATCCAACTACATGTCAGCAGAAAGACGCGAATTTTAATTCCATCTTCTTTTACCCGGTTTTTAATAGGCGGGTGGCTTTTATTAGGTACCTGGGTAACGGGATAGGCCGTTTCCCTGTGGATTCCTTTTGTTCCCTTATCTGGGACCTACTGGGTGGAACTAGTTGGCCTCAGTGGTTCCCTCCAGCTTTAACATTTTGTTGTTTTTGTTTTTGTTTTAAGATTTTATTTATTCTATCACTAATCTCACCAGCAACAAATGGAAAATGGTCAAATGACGCACAGCTTTGACAGAAAGAGAGAGAGAGAGAGAGCACAAGCAGGGAGAACAGCAAGCAGAGGGAGAAGCAGATTTCCCGCTGAGCTGGGAGCCTGATGCGGGGCTCGATCCCAAGACCCTGTGATCAGGACCTGAGCCGAAGGCAGACGCTTAACCAACTGAGCCACTTAGGTGCCCCTCCAGTTTTAGTTTTTGATCTAAGATGCCATCTCGGAGATGAGGATCAACTCTGTAATGAAGCAGAGGTTAAATTCTCGCTTCTTTACACCACTTCTACTCAGTTCTAATTCCAGAATTGTGTGCCTTTCTAAAGATTTCAGGTGCTGGGCGCCTGGGTGGCTCAGTTGTTTAAGCGTCTGCCTTTGGCTCAGGTCTTGAGCCCAGGGTCCTAGGATCGAGTCCCACATTGTGCTCCCTACTCCGTGGGGGAGCCCCTTTCTCCCTCCGCCTCTCTCTCTCTCTCATGAATAAATAAATAAAATCTTAAAAAAAAAAAAAAAGAATTCAGGTACCACAGAAATAGGCCCTTGACAGGTGGTGTAGCTCAGGAGTTAAGGAAATCAAGGAAGGAATCAGATTACAAAAGTTTGAATTCCTATTTCTGCTACCTGTACCCTTAGCAAAATACTGCATTTCTCTGAGTCTCCATTGTAAAACTGGGCACGATCTTCTCATAAAGTTAGGCTCAGGAATAATGTGTTAACATATGCAAACTACTTAGGGAAGTGCCTGCTGGGAAAATAAGGACTCTATAAGTGTTTGCTATTATAATCATTCCCTCAATTCTAGAACTCAACAAAGATGCTGATGGCAAACATTTATATTTAACACTGTTCCTAAAGTACTAATCAATTTATTTATTTATTTATTTATTTATTTATTTATTTATTTATTTTAGTACTAATCAATTTATTAGAACTTAACATTTAATCGAAAGTTAAAAATAAAATGGTGGTAATAGATTGTCGTAATTTACAAATGATAGAGTTGTTTATGTTGAAAACCCAAGAGGCAAAAATGTTCAACAATTACAAACATTAACACATTTTAAAAAAGCTATCATAGCTTTTCTGCAGAATAATAATAAATGTTTGGGAAAATAATGGGAACAAAAATCTCATTCACAATGGGAGCAAGGTATAAAATACCTAGGAATAAATATAACAAATGTTCATTTAACAAATGAAAAAAAATCTACTGAGAAACAAGATAGAAAACAATAAAAAAAGATAGGCATAGTGCTCTATATTTGAATATACATCAGAGCAACACCACTAAATAACCTCACCTACTTGAGATATGTGAATTTTATTATATGTAAATTATGCCTTAATAAAACTTCTCCTCATGTGTTTTCAAATTGAGAGAATAATTCTGAAATTCGCCTATGAAAATAAAAACTTGAAAAAATACAACAGAGGAATAACTTGAGATGCATTATCCTATTACATTAATATATAATATTATTAATGTATTTAATATACATTGTATAATATACATTAATATACAATGTATAATATACATTAATAAACTAATGTATATTTGGAACCCAAAGGGATATTCAGTTTAATGGTAAAGAATGGATAGTTCATTAATAGATCCAACATGGTAGCCAGCCTCCAAGATAGCCTCCAGATACTTGTTGTCTCCTGATAATTCATTCATGTCCTCATTCTTCCCTTCAAACATTGAATAGTACCGACCAGTGCAAAAATAAGATATTGTAGAAATGAATATGTGTGGCTTTTGATGTTAGGCTATGAAAGACAATGTGGCTTTTGTCTTAATCCCTTTTGCATCACTTGCTTTGGGAGAAGCCAACTACTATGTTCTGAGGACATCCAAGAAACCCCAAAGAAAAAGTCCGTGTGACAAAGAACTAAGACTTCTTGCCAATAGTCAGAAGCAACTTGCAGGCAATTTGTGTGAGCCATCTTGAAGTAAATCTTCTAACCTCAGTTCAAGCCTTGAAATGACTGAGGTCTGATAACATATTGACTATAACCTCTTTAAAGATTCCAAGCCAGAATCACTCAGTTCAGCTGCACTCAAATTCTTGAACAATAGAAATTCTGGGATAGCAGAGATTTATTGTTGTTTTAAGTGACTAACTGTTGGAATAATTTATTCTCCAGTAATAGGTAACTAATACACCCAGATATATAAGGAGAAATAATCATATGGCTTGCACTTTGATGGGAATAGAGAGGCTATCCAATAATCATATCTTATTAAAGACTAATATACATAACGCAGATGTAAATCTTGAGAAGAAACATGAAACCATCAAAGTATTTAAAAATAACATATTAGGAAGCATGATCCTAGATTTGAGGACTTTATTATAAGTATAATGTTGAAAACAGATCTCAAAGAGGAACCTATTAATAGATTTATAATTATAAAATGTAAATTATTTTGCATTAAATTGTACATAAGCAAAACAAGAAGAGAAACATACATATATCTGGCAGATAGGTCATTCATCTATATAAACATAAATTCAAAAATTAAAAAAATTAACATATATAATGTAACATTAAATGAAAAAGCTAATATATCAAGACCAATTCGGGTTTATCCCAAGAATAAGTGGATGATTTGCATTAGAAAATATGCTTTTGAAATTATGATCTCAAACTAGGAATAGAAGTTGTCATCTTAAACATCAGACATTAACAAATCAATAAGAAATATAGAGCTTACTAATGAAACATTTAAAAATGTTTCTATTTTAATGTGCAACAGAACAAGCATGTATAACATTACCATTTGTATTTAACATTCTAGTTGGGGTTCTAACTTAGACCGTTAAGAAAACAAAAACAACATAAACAGTATAAGAATGGAAGTGAATAAGATAAATTTGCCACATTAGTAGATGCTGTCACTGCTATAAAGAAAAAAAAAAACATGTAGGGAAATTATGAGAAGAGAGTTAAGTATATTTCATTTTATATACAATCAAATAGAGAAATCAATTTAATTCTATACACCTAAGATAAACAGAGAGAAAACAATAAAAGATGTAATTCAGCAAAGCAACAGATATGTGGGCACAGACCTTACCAAAGCCCTTTATAGAGAACTTTGTAAAACTTTTCAGTAGATATTAAAATGGACCAAAGTAAAAGGAGAAAACTTTATTGATAGAAAATATCCATATTCTAACGATGTTTCTTTTACCAGGTTTGACCTATAGATTCCATACACTTCCACTATAAATATCAGTAGTATGTTGGTTTTTACAGTATGCTTAAGAGAATAAAATACATGTTTGCATGACAAGGAAAACAAACATGTGTGTCACTTTTTTGATGCCACACTGTTATTAGAAAAACATCAAGATTCTGAGAATGTACACACATATGTGTATCACTTTAAAGAAGTTATGTATCCAGTTTTGAAAACTGCTATAACATTGCAAGAGGTTTAGAAGTAGGAATGATAATAGTTTGCTAGGGCTGCCATAACAAAGGGCCACAGCCTAGGTGGCTTAAACAACAGAAATGTATTTCTTCACAGTTCTGGAGGCTGGAAATTCAAGATGAGGGTGTTGGCAGGACTGTTTCCTCTGAGTCCTCTCTCCTTAGCTTCTCCGTCTGTCTTTACATGGTCTTTCCTCTGTGTCTGCCTGTGTTTTAACTCCCTCATCTTAGAAGGACACTAGTCCTTCAGGACAGCAGAGATATAGGAATTGGTATTTGGAAGCCAATGCTTTGGATATATTAAGGACTGAAATGCATCCCCCCAAAATCCATATGTTGGAATCCTAACCTCCAATGTGCTGGTGTTAGGAGGAGGTGATTTGGGAAACTATTAGGCAATGAGGCTGGAGCTCTCATGAATGAGATCGGTGCCCTTATAAAAGAGATCCCAGGGGCACCTGAGTGGCTCAGTCAGTTAAGCGTCTGACTCCTGATTTCAGCTCCAGTCCTGATCTCCAGGTCGTGAGATTGAGCCCTGAGTAGGGTTCCACAGGGAGGCCGTTTGAGATTCTCTCTCTCCCTCTTCCTGTGCCCCTCCCACCATTCTCTCTCTCTCTCAAATAAAAATAAATAAATCTTTAAAAAATAAATTAAAAAATAATAAAAAATAAAAGAGATCCCAGAGACTGTTCTCTCTTCACCCATGTTAGAATCAGGGAGACAAAGGCATGGGGGATTAGGTAGATAAATAACCAGGGGATACAGGAAAAATCCTGGCAGCAGGCATTGTTTTTAGTAGCTGAATTTTTTTTTTTCAAGATTTTATTTATTTATTTGAAAGAGAGAGAGAGGAAAAAAGCACAAGCAGCAGGGAGGGGCAGAGAGAGAGGGACAAGGAGACTCCACGCTGAACTGGGAGCCCGACGCGGGGCTCGATCCGAGGACCCTGTGATCATGACCTGAGCCGAAGGGAGACACTTAGCCACCTGAGCCACCCAGGTGCCCCAGCTTTTAGTAGCTGAATTTTTAAAAGCACAGGACAGTTACAGACTCCATGCAAAAAAAATTCTAAGATCACTTCCCAATCCAAAGTTGTGTATTCTTTTTTTTTTTTTTAAAGATTTTATTTATTTATTTGACAGAGAGAGACACAGCGAGAGAGGGAACACAAGCAGGGGGAGTGGGAGAGGGAGAAGCAGGCCTCCTGCGGAGCAGGGAGCCCGATGCGGGGCTCGATCCCAGGACCCTGAGATCATGACCTGAGCTGAAGGCAGACGCTTAACGACTGAGCCACCCAGGCGCCCCCCAAAGTTGTGTATTCTTATAAAGCATCAATCTCTTAGCATTCAACATCTAATTTTCTCAAGGATTTAGGAAATGATTGTCCAAAGCATGGACGAAAAGGTTTTAGTTCTCATCCATCTTTATAGTTCTCAGAATGATCACTCTCTTCAAATATTGGCCACCTCTGTTTTGAGACTACTGTTTACATATGACAAACTTATCATGTCCTCTTTTCCTAACACCAATTGTTTAAGTTGCATATCATCTCGTTTTATAAGTTGGGTGTTGTTAGCTAGCCTGCAATGAACTTCCTGATTCACAGTAATAACATGACTCATGCCAGAGAGAGTGTATTTTATGGATGTGCTGGGAAATTTTAAGATTAGAGAAATCAGTGATTGTTGAAATGAAGAGACATGTTGATAAAAATGTGGGCATGACTTGTGTTTGGTTTTTAAAAGGCTCTGGTAGTCACAGATCACAAATTAAAATATCGTTCCATCTTTTAGAATGCTAAATGAAGGAAGCCTGATGTAATTTTGGAAGTAATTCTGGAAGTGTAAGTGCCTTTTAAAAATAAATTTAAACACATTTTATTTCTTGCGACTATTTCTAATGTCATTTAATATAGACAATGAAAATTGGAGTCCTCTTGGGCCAACAAAGAAAATAAAATCTTTTCGAATTCTTCAGCATTTGAATGGAATGGATTAAAATGGAACTATCTGTGTAAGACATAAAAGTCAAAATTTGGGTAATGTCTGTTCAGATTTTTTTTTTTTTTTTTCACTTTAATCAGGCTCTATGTTTAGAGCTTCCAGGACAAACATCCAAACTCTAAAATTCCAGGGAGAGACTATTTAGCAGCATGTTTGGCCTCTTCAATAAATGAAAAGACAGGTAATATCGTAAAATAACACTGTTATATGAAATTTGAAGCTTAGATGAGTGGTCTATTAGTCTGCATTTTCCCCCATGTTTTTACCTGAGGGTAAATGAGAACGGGGTGGCCGCTGGGACTATTCGGGACAAAGATTTGTTACAGGATCTCGCTTTTCCCCTCCTCTTCCTTAGCTGCCAATTATGTCCTTCCCTCCAGATCCTCTCAGCACTTTACCCACCAAAACATGGTGCTAAAGTCGTCATTGTGACCCCCCATTCTGGTCTATACTCCCATTCCACTTTCCTCCACACTCAGTACTCCTAGCTTTTTATTCATTTGAACGTTTAGGACAACATGTGCTAAAAATTATCATGGGCGTTTTTCTTTCCAAGTGATCGAAGAGATGGTTTAACTGGTAACAACAGATGCCCCACTGTTTTCTGACTATCTAGGCAGCTCTTTGTTTTTTGTTCTAAATAGTAAAGGTAAAAAAAAAAAAAAAATCCTTACATACAGCATGCTAATATTTAGTTTAAAGGCAGCGCTGTGGGGGAACAATGTCTGTTTACATCAGTTGGAGATGGTATTAGTAAGGGCACTTGGTGTTTTCCAAACACTAAATGCACTTTTGTCTAAGGGGTACAAAGGCTTCAGCATAAAACCTTAGTTAGAACAGGACAATTGCACAGCTTTGCTTTTGTCTGACTCCCTTCTAATCTGTTGACTTTTAAAATTGAATGAAAGACATTGTTTCCGGAGAGGAAAGGAGGACATGAAAGCCTCGGAGCACAATGAGGGATAGCATTACTCACCTGGGAGTACCTGACTTCCAGGTGCTCACTGCCTGATTATTCTTGTCACAGGTGAAGAGTTCAACAGGTAGGGGCCCTGATTCCTAAAACTAATGATAATAGATGAAGTTTCAGGAAGGAAAATCCTAAAGAGGAGAGAATAAGTGAACTAGGAAAAGAAAAAAAAAATAGAAAAATATATGGAAATTGAAAGCATGAAATGAAGAAGAAAAGTTTACATTCAAACTGGAGAATTGTAAGGTGCCCCTTAAAAAGATGATAGTAAATATAACCCAAGTAGTGGATTGGTTAGTTTGGTTGTATCTTCTAAAACCCTTAAGCTTTGAGAGTTATTTTTGAGGATGGTAATCCAAATCTCACAAGACCATTACTCTGGGGGGTGTAGTGCTGTGGCATTTCATTAAGCTTAAAATACTGTTGTGAATAATATTTGGGAAGATAAAACGGATACTTGAAGTAGAAAGTCAGGCCTTTGTGAAGCATGTGAAACAGGTGATGTGCATCTTCAGAACCAAGCTACCAAATCCTGAAGATTTACCATTGGTGGATCCTCTGTTGACCCGTCTTCCCTCTTTCCACCTAGCCCCTGTGGCAATTTGGGTCTGAGTCTTCTTGCGGCCACCAGTGTTTATGTGAGAGATACTCGTTTCCTAAGGCATCCCATCTGCTTAATGGCATGTATCTTCAGACCTTACATGGGTCGCTCTGTGCTTCCAAGTTACTAACCACCAATGGACAACACATCTCGAGCACGGTAGGCATACTGCTTCTTTCAATATTAGTGTTTTGGATAGAATATTATAGTCCTGATGTCTAGACTTTCAAGGTAGGAACCTCAGACTCAGATAAGGTAAAGGAAATATTTAGGTATTTTAAGATAAAAAGCTCCTTGTTTGGGCACTCATACTAACTCTTTAGGCAGCTATGCATAGTAAAGAAATAAAGTCAAGTGGTTGAAAGTAGGCCTTCCCTACTGAATGCTCCTGCGTTGAAGTTCTGCTTCACAACTTTGTGGATGAGAGACCTCAGCCAGGTTACTAACACCATCTGCAAAACGGAAATAATAATTGCAGCTCCTTCATGGATGATTGTGAGTCTACAATTGAGGTAATAATACAGATAAAGTACCTGGTGGAGTTTCAAGCATGTGTTGAGCATTCAATCTGGCCTGTAGTAAGCTATTGATATTTTCCTGTGGTGGTGGTGGTTACCATACTATGATGAGAAGGAACGGTGCTGAGTAGAGGGACCGATCGATAGGGTCATGGCAAGGAAGAAGACCAAACCAGGCGTAAGAGCAAAGCTCTGGCAGGGAACCAAAAACACACTCAATTAACTCAAAGGGTTAATGGGAGAGAGTTCAGTGGAGGGAATATTGGCTGAGGTAGGGCAGATTAACAGAATCATAGAGGGAAGGCAAAGTGCCTGGAAGTGCCTAGTGAGGCTCACCAGTCCAGACATAAACCCTCTAAGCCCGGAGAGGAGAAGGAGAAAGTTGGGTTCCTAGAACCCAGAGAGAGTTGCAGATGTTGACGATGGGTCACCCTCAAAAGCCAGAGGGGAAGAGGGACAGACCCACAAGAAATTGGCAGAGGGCCCATAACCACTCTCTGTGCCTCCACTGATAACTCTCATGGGGAGAGCACAGCCAGAGGCCAGAGGGAAAGATCCCAGACTTTGCAGATCCTATAGTGAAGCTCCCTGCATGGAAAGCAAGGCTGAGAATCAATCCAGAAAGGCAGAGAGAAATGCTAGTGGACAAGCACACCAGATTTACGATTTATTTTTCATGAGCTTCAATTCTTGCCAGTATTATGAAAGTAGGATTTAGCACTTGTTATTTAAAGAACCTCTAAAGTTGCTTTGTGGGGCCCTGGAGCTTTGTGGATTGGAGCTGGGATTTTTGACGTACAACTACATCTAGTACTGATATCTCAGAATCCCTGGGAGCATAACCTCTAAATACTTATATTTTGCTTTTGAACCATAAAAAAGCCCAGTTTTCTGTCAAACAGGACGTCACTAATTTAGATACAGTTGCTAACAAGCAGAGTTTCTGTCAATGTAGTAATTGAATGAAATTATCAAATTTGAAAGTTTATATCAACAAAGTTAAAACCAGATAAAATACACAAATCCAATTTACTTCTCGGACCTGTGGATGTTTTTGAACTGTGGTAACTGCAGAATAAGTCACTACTATGATTTCAAGACGGTACCACCTTTCAAATAAAGCTCTCAATTCTGCTTATTGTGTTACTTGAAAATAAAGGAGGCATTACAAAATAAATTTGGAAGTTTTGCTAAACTATGTGATGAATATTTTACAAGCATTTTTAATCCACTTTGGCTGCTTGGATTTTCATGTTGGAGTCTAATGGTAGAATTAATTTGGGATAAATGCTGACTAGTGTTTAATATTTGCATTTTAAGTTGTTTCTCCCCAAATCATTATAAATCATTGCGAACTGACTTTTAAAAAGTTAAAGCTAGTATATTCACTATGCTGAACAATTCGTTGAAAAGATCCCAAGATATTGGAAGACTTTTTTCTACAAAAACTGAACTCAGAATTTCTTGGAATAAGATATCTTGTCTGAATGATAAGCCTCTGGAGGTAGGGGTCTTTTCAGCTAGCACAGACCTTTGCATATAGTACTTATAAAATAATTGTCAGCTCAATGGACATTAGGGTAGATGCAGAATGAAAGTGAAATTCGTAACTATTAATACAGGTGAATATTTGCTATGTAACAGAAGTAATATACTCTGATGCAACATATATATATATATATATATATATACATAGTGTGTGTGTGGTTAAGTATGTCAAAGTCAAAAGTCAAAGTATAGTTAAATTCACACGTAAAATATTCCAAATAACACGTATTATGTCAACATCCAAAACTGTCATTCAAACCGTGTCCCATTAAGAACAAAAAATAAACAGTTCAAAGAGAAGATCAGGAAGTATTTGACATAATGATTCTACCATAATAAAATATTTATGATTGTCTCTTTCATCCAGGAAACTATTTGATACCATCATGGAGTGAATACAGTTGGAAGCGAGGAAAGAGTATTGACGTCAACACTTATTATATTAGTGAAACAAATATTGAGGGAATGTTTGGAGAATCCCGTGACAGTGAAAGCAGTGCATATTCACTTCCAACTAACACACCAGGAACATTTGACATTAGATGCATTTAAAAAACAATGCAGTTGAGGGCGCCTGGGTGGCTCAGTCGGTTAAGCGACTGCCTTCGGCTCAGGTCATGATCCCGGGGTCCTGGGATCGAGTCCCACATCGGGCTCCCTGCTCTGCGGGGAGCCTGCTTCTCCCTCTCCCACTCCCCCTGCTTGTGTTCCCTCTCTCGCTGTGTCTCTCTGTCAAATAAATAATAAAAATAAAATCTTAAAAAAAAAAAAAATGCAGTTGATATTAGGACATCCGACTATTAGCTTTACGTTATTATTCGAAAAGTAGTCTCAAATGTTATTGCTTAATTTAAAAAATTTTATAAGTTGCATGATCTCTAACCACTCCCCACAAGTAATACTGCCTCTCCTTAGAAATATCACTGGTATTAATCCAATATTATGAGCTCTTTTATTTCATTTGTCCATTTATAGGTGTGTGACGGAGGCCATGCAAACCTTAACAGAAAGAACAGGGAAAAAGATGCTAGGAGTCAAAGAAAACTCTGCCCTCTCTATTTTTTTTTTTTTTTTTTTTAAAGATTTTATTTATTTATTTGAGAGAGAGAGAATGAGAGAGAGCGAGTACATGAGAGGGGGGAGGGTCAGAGGGAGAAGCAGACTCCCTGCCGAGCAGGGAGCCCGATGCGGGACTCGATCCAGGGACTCCAGGATCATGACCTGAGCCGAAGGCAGTTGCTTAACCAACTGAGCCACCCAGGCGCCCTGCCCTCTCTATTTTTGAGCTGGCAAAGGCAATGAAAAAAATATTAACTCAATTAATTAAAAGCAGAGAGAACAGACAAGGAATTCAGCAATATGTAGCTCTAAGTAGATATCATCAATATCAAGATTATCTCATTTCATTCCAATCAGTGTCCCAGTTCTTCTGACGTATCCCTTCCTGGGAAATAGCAGCTATCTTGGCATTGCAGCTGTGAGGAGCACATACTGTTTTTACTCTCTAGTTTCTTGCTTTCAGGAACTGGATGAAAAAGTAACTGCTTTAGAAGAGCTAAGGACTGGAAAGCCATCTTGCTTGTTGACCTTTCCTATCTAGATGCAGCATGTACTGCAAGTGATAAAAATTTTATGTGAGAAATCGTGATGGACTCTAAATTCTTTTTTGTTCCCCCTGGACTGCCATTAAAGACAGAAATATTCTCTAAGATGGAAGGTTTCTATTCCTTGGCTGCTAGGGAGAGAACACATCTTATAGAAAGCTAGAAAAATGCTTACAGTTGATGTCTGAATCGCACCATTTGAAAGGCATGCCTTTGGATCATTAAGGAAATACATGGGTTTTCCAGGTTCCCCCTCTTCCCCCAATGAATATGCCTTTTGGGAAAAGTTCCCACAAAACCAAATAGATTTTGATAAGACGTGAGAGCAGAGGAAAGCATAATTCAGAACGAGCCAGACTAGAGAGGGACACACACATAGTTCAGGGCTTCTGAGCAGCAAAAAGGACACCCAAGAATCCCAGTTAAAAGGAAAAAGGAGAGATTTCTCAAGTGAAAAATTCAGTGACAAAATCCCAAGGTTAAACAGAACTTTAAAAGGGTATGCTGTAAGAGAGTATTTTTTTTAAAAAAAGATTTTATTTATTTGACACAGAGAGGGAGAGAAAGCACAAGCAGGGGGACCAGCAGAGGGAGAGGGAGAAGCAGGCTCCCTGCGAGCAGGGAGCCTGACTCGGGGCTCAATCCCAGGACCCTGGGACCCTGGGACCCTGGGACCCTGGGACCCTGGGACCACGACCTGAGCTGAAGGCAGACGCTTAACCAACTGAGCCACCCAGGCGCTCCCTGGATTTAACCACAGAAATTATACGAGCATAACTTCTCTCCATTTGTTGAATTAAAAGCAAACATGCAGTAGTTTCTGGAAAGGATGCTACAGCAGTGGTGTAGGGTTTTAATCTCCCTGAATCCCTTTCTATAAATAAGCAGAGCAACAAAGTTAGGAAGACCACGAAGTTATTGAGAAAAAGTCTGAGCAGAGACATAAAGTACATGAAGGAATTAATCACAGGAGTATCAGAGAAAAGAGGAATCCAGGCAAAGAACAGGCACTGCGAGGAGGCCCTATGGCTGGAGGGAGCCTTGTGTGTTTAAGGAAGATCATGCAGAACAGGGAAATAAGGAGTGACAGGAGAGAATCAGAGTTGCAGTGGGGAGGTCGACCCATCCTGGATTTCGCCTTCTACTCTGCAAGAAGTGGAGATTCATTGGAAGGTTTTAAATGCTGGAATGGTGAACTATGTTTAATAGCTCCCTCCAGCTGCCATAATAAGACATATTATGACATACGCAATTATATACAATCATTATATATAAGATTTTGTGTGCTGTCCCAAGTCAGTCATCTTATTCTTGAACAGCTTTTGTTCTTAAGCAAGTTTTTCCGTATTCTAGTTTGAATTATAACTTCTGTCCAACCTGTCCTAGTTTTCACTGTTAGGAGGTAGAGAGAATGGGCTTAATAATTCTCCAAGACATCTCATCAGCTTGCTGCAGAGAGGTGCTGGAAGTTGGAGAAGCCTAAAGAACATTCTACAAATTTCATAACTTAACCAAAGGCTGGCCCCACGTAGTGGGCAGAAGTAAACAAGACAGGAAGAGAAGGAAATAAGCAACGAAGGAAATGTGGTGGGAACATGCCCTTCTCTGGGATATAAAAAGAAACTTGGAATCAAACATTGGGCAATCTTCTAAAATCCTAGGTAAGTGACCCAGGAAAGCTATTGAGAAATGTGAGGTCCTAGTCTGCTACGGGAGGGCAGCACCAATGAAGAACGATTGAGAAATGCAGTCTGGAGAGGACTTAACACCCTCTTCTTGGTTTCAAAGTGGACTGCTTCTGTTACCAGCATTATTTTTAGAAATGTTATCTCATATTTTCCATGCTTGCATTATTTCTTTCCCTTCTAATTTTATACCTGACTTCCCTGAGTGGGAGTGTGTGCACAGTGGGGTGGGGGTCAGAGGAGGAAGTGGTAGTTTCACAACACAAAGGAATAAAAATCTCTTAGACTCAAGAATAAGAAGCCAACATCTCTCTTCCCACTAAATCATTCTGCTGCAATTAAACCAACTTACGGGACTCTTCCCACAATTGAAAAAGCACTTAATAAATCGCAAGCTATTATAGAAGTGTGGGTTCATTAAAAATAAGGGAATGTAATATTTATCAATAAGTACAGAGTGCATTAATCATGCTTGCTGGGAAGAACCCAGGAGGCGAGAGATGGAGAAGAAAGCATGAGAATCCCTTTTCCCTATAAAGCCTGTTTCTCGGAAATGAGAGGCTGTGCCCCTCACTGAACTGAAGGGATCCTATCACCTTAGGAAATGCTCTCTATAATAAAACATTTGATTAAGAAAACATTTCTTTTCCAGCTTATATAAGAGATGGGACTAAAGGTACATAGACTAGAAAATATTTTTCTGTTTTCTGGAAGTCTGTCATGACAGAACATGAGCAAACATAAAACATACATTACCAAATCGACAAGAGCAAACCAGTAAAAGCACAAAGGCTGGTGGAAGGCAGAGCGATCAGAACACCAACACCACTGAGATAAGCATTGTAGGTAGAGAGAGACCATGGAAATAAAAAACAAGTTCATTTCTCAAGAAGGACAACTCTTTGCTTACCAAAATGTCACTTTTTTTTTTTTCCAAGCAAGGCTGAAACCCAGAAGAAACACAAAGCAAAAAGTCTGATATGTTTTTTGGACAAGTATTATAAATAATATAATAACATACTATAATAATATACATAGACTATATATAACATAATAACACTATAATATACTATAATAATAACCACAACTACTACCCTACTGTTGGTTAAGCTTTTTCTAGTTTCCAGAAACAAGGCCACCTGTCTGCTATGCTTAAGTGAATTAATTCACTCAGCAAACCAATTTAATTTGTCAGAGATCACAATGACTGGAGAGAAGGAGCTGGTCCTCAAACAAGGTCTGCTTGCCTCTACCACCCAAGCTTTGCCATCAGCAGTCTCCAAACTGGCTGTGCCCATCTCTGTGGATATATAAAATGACCTGCTGGGGTATAAGAAGAAAATATGAAAGAGGTTCATTTCAATTTTTGTGTTTTGTTCTTTAAAGATTGTTTTTGTATATGATATACAATATGCATAATATAGTAAGTTTATATAGTATATAAATATAAAAATTTACATATACTGTGGGTTGTGCTTAAAATATGTAATGATAGGAATGTGCAATCTAAAAGTTTGGAAAAGAATGCTCAAACTATTAAGCCATATGGTCCCCAGATTCAGACCAACCAAAAAATACAAATTTCTTTCAAGAATTTATTTTAGCACATTTTTATCAATTTCGTTAAGCCAAATAAAAATCTCCATGTGAAATTCAATTATATCGGACATTCTAGAAAAATTGTTAGCAAATCTGCTATTGTAGTAGCTCAAGATTGTAGGTTGCAAATTGTAGGTTAAAGTTGCAATTTACAAGGGAAAAGGGACTTCTGGAGGCAAAATGATACTGTCTAGAAGTTTGAACTGATATAGATCAAGATATTGTAAAAACCTGTTATAAATAGCAAATATTAAATCTTTAAAATAGTCCATTTGGGTCCAGTTAGTATATATTTCACTTCATTATAACATAACATATCAGGCATTAAGCAAAAGGAGGACCCTTCTTTGTAATGAAATATCCCCCTCTGCTTAGTATTTTTTGTTCAAGAATCTGATCTGAATAATGCATAGAAGAAAGATATCTATCACCATAGCTTAACTGTATACATTAAAAAGCACAATATCAATAGTTATTATTATGATACTGTACTAGTTTTTCATTACTGGTGTAACAAATCACCGCAAATTTAGTGGCTCAAAACAATATAAATTTATTAATCTTATATTTCTGGAGGTCAGAAGTCCTAAATGAGCTTTATAGGCTAAAATCAAGGTATCTGCAGAGCTGCATTCCTTCCAGAGACTCTAGGGGAGAATATGCTTCCTTAACTCTTCCAGCTCCTAGAAGTCCCTTGCATTCCCTGGTTCATGATCCGTATTCAAAGCAAATCACTTCAGTCTGCTTCTGTCACCATATCACCTTCTCTCACTCTGACTCTACAGCCTGCTTCTTACCTCTGGGTCATCTGGATAATCTAGGATAATCTCCCTGTCTCAAGATCCTAACTTAATTGGATCTGCAAAGTCCCTTTTTCTTTGTAAGGTGATATGTTCACCAGTTCCAAGGAATAGGGTATGACATCTTCAGGGAGCCCTATTCAGCTGCACCTGGCCACCAAAGATTCACGTCCATCTCACAGGCAAAATATATTCATCTCACCCCAAGATACCTCAAGTCTCAACCCATTACAGCATCAGCTCAAATCCAAAATCTCATCTAAGTCTTATCAGCTCCCAAATCCCAAATCTCATCATCCAAATCATCTAAATTAGGTATGGATGAGGCTCTGGGTCTAATCCATCATGTAACAAAATCCCTCTCCATCTGTTGGGTTTGTGAAAGTCAAAAACAGATTATCTGCTCCCAAGATACAACGGTGAGACTAGTGTAGGACAACAATCAATAGTTACAGATATCCCTGATCTAAAAGGATAAAACAGAAGGAAAAATGTAATCACCAGTCCCAAGCAATTTCAAAAATTCAGCATGCAAATTAGAATTCAAGGCTCGTGAATTGAGTATCCATCCTCTGGACCTGTGGCTCTGCCCTCAGATTTGTCCTTCCTGTGTCTTAAAGGATAGTACATGTTTGAGGCAAGCAGTTTCATCAGCCTGTTTCCTGCCTATAGGATTTGGGGGATGGGATAGCCTTCCTTTATTTTATCTTGTCATTGTGCCTTTGAGTCCACACTTATAGTGTTTCCATTGATATAAGATTCTAAAAACCTTGTGGGTCTCCCATTTGTGTCTGGGGAATTCACTTCGTAAGACAAGAGGCTCCCTCACAAATCTTCCCTGGATAAACACATCTCTATTCCTGGCCTCTACTGAGCTGTCTGATGAAATTCATCATTTGTACACCTAATATCTTCTAAGGGCTTTCTATGTGATTGAACATTCTGACCTTTTGATCCTTGGAAGGCACTAAACAAATGTCATCCAGCCACATCCTTGGCTTTCTTTCCAAGCACACTTAGCTGGCCATGAATCTCCTAATTTTAACATGTTCTGAAATCTGGATAAGCTGAGAAGTTCCCAAGTCATTAAGTTCTGGTTCCTTTGGGCATTATAGTTCTTTTTTCAACTTTTCTCTTTCCTCTTATATTTTATTATAAGCAGCAAGAAGAAACCAGGTTGCACCTTCAATGCTTTGCTTTGGAAATTCCTCAGGTAAATATCCAAATTCATTATTTGCAAGTCATGCTTTCTACCTAATCCCAGGACAAAATCCAGTTAAATCTTCTGTTACTAGATAACAAGGGTGTTCTTTCCTCCAGTTTCCAAAAATTCTGTCCTTATTCCCTTCTGAGCCTCAACAACAATGATTTAACACTCATATTTCTACTAAAATTATACTTATGATGATGTAGGTATTGTCTAGAATGAGATAGGTTTTCTCTATTGCTCTTCTAATTTCACTCTGTTCACCAGCAGTGTCTTTAATGCCCATATTTTTACCAGTGATCTGTTTATTCCAATCTTAGAATTTTCTAAGATGAAAGAAGCTTGGTTTTTGTTTTTTTTCCCCTACCATGCTCTTCCCTATTCTTCCAGTCTTTGCCCCTTACCCAACCTGAAAGCCAGCTCTACATTTTTAGATATTTCTTACATACAGCAGCATCCCACCTCCAGGTACCAAAACTGGCATACCAATTGTTGAATGGCTACCATCTTCCAGGCACTTTGTAAACACCTGAATTAATTGTCTTAACAGCTGTCCACAGGAAATATTATTATAATTATTTTACAAAAGTGCAAGACCATTTTGTATGATTGAAAAATTTAGGCCTTGGAGGTCGGCAAACGTAGTTTCAAATTCTGGTTTCATCACTCTTTTGCTGAGTATTTTTGGGAAAATCACTTAATCTGTTAAAACTATCTTTGCTTCAATTTCCTCAAAAGTAAAATAGTGCATGTCAAATCTACCATGCAGATTTCCTTCTTTCCTTCCTTCCTTCCTTCCCTCCCTCCCTCCCTCCTTTCCTTCCTTCCTTCCTTTCTTTCTTTCTTTCTTTCTCTCTTTCTTTCTTTCTTTCTTTCTTTCTTTCTTTCTTTCTTTCTTTCTTTCTTTCTTTCTTTCTTTCTTTCTTTTTTTCCTTTTTTTTTTTGGTGAGGCTTACATCATGTATTTAATATGCTTGTTTAGTGGGTACGTAGTAGGAGTTATTTGTCTCAACATTTTTGTGTAATGCTGCTGCCTAGAGTATTAACTCATTTAGAAAAGAGTATCACCAGAGGAGAAGAGGTATATGTTGTAAAAATGACTGGTAAAGCAGAATAAAATAGACACATTTAGAGAAACAGGCTGTTATAGATGATGAAGTTTTCTGAAAGGCCTGTGGTGGTTGAAATACTCTTTTTTTTTTAAAGATTTTATTTATTTATTTGACAGAGAGAGACACAGCAAGAGAGGGAATACAAGCAGGGGGAGTGGGAGAGGGAGAAGCAGGCTTCCCACTGAGCAGGGAGCCCGATGCGGGGCTCGATCCCAGGACCTGGAATCATGACCTGAGCCGAAGGCAGACGCTTAATGACTGAGCCACCCAGGCGCCCCAAAATACTTTTATTTTCCATACATTTCCATTGCTTTTCTTGAGGATACTTAATAGTTAAGGTATCAAACCTCATGGGGAACCTGGGTGGCTCAGTTGGTTAAGCGTCCAACTCTTGGTGTCAGCTCAGGTCATGATTTCAGCTCAGGTCATGATCTCAGTGAGCCTTGTGTCAGCTCCATGCTGAGCCCGGAGTCTGTGTGAAGACTTCTCTCCCTTTCTCTCTACCCCTCCCCATCCCTCTCCAAAATAAATAAATAGATCTTTTTCAAAAAAAGACATCAGACCTCATGAATTGATTAGAGAAAAGATGAATTCAGGAAAGTTTTTATCTGATGAAACCTCAGACATAGAGGAATTCTGTATGTTGATGAAAATGTATTAATGCATAAGTGTTAATATCAGCTTGAACAAAAAGAAAGTGTTATGATAATCTTTGGTTAAAATCTATCTTCTAATTATATTACTTAAGGAAAAAATACAATTGTTGCTTTGTCAATCTTGGGGATTTAAACTGTTTAATAAAAAGATGGTGCATTAAGTAAACAGAAAAAAAAAAATGAAGCTGCCCCTGGGACTATATTTATTACTTGCTTTCTCTGCAAAGGAAGAATTGTTTAAAACAGTCCATTTTAACATAAACCAACTCAGGAGTCATCTCAGAACCACCCTTGGAACCTGTCTGAAAATAGAAGTTTTATCACTTGTCTTTTTAAAAAGGCACCCAGCTAGGAAGAACACTTGTAGTCTACAGTTTGGAGTCTTTATAACATAATTTCCTGGCTATTTTTTTTTTTCTCAAACAGATTTTTAGGCTGGCAGCAAGTGAGGCATTAATTTATGTATTTGTGTTTAAATATATACTGTGTTAGAGACCTCAAAGAATCATTATTTTGGTAAATCTAAGATAAGAATTACTAATGCTCTTCTTTTTTTTTTTTTTTAAAGACTTGATTTTTTTTAGAGCAGTTTTAGGTTTACAACAAAATTGAGAGAAAGATGCAGAGATTTCCCAAATACCCTTTGCCCCCATGCATGCATAGCCTTCCCCCTTATGAACATCACTCACCAAAATGGGACTTTTTTTTTCACCAAGGATGAACATATACTGACACATCACAATTATCCAAAGTCTGTAGTTTAACTTAACGAGTGAATGAGGGTTCAGTCGTGGTGTTGTACACTTCATGGGTTTGGACAAAAGTATAATAACATGTATCCATCATTATAATACTATACAGAGTATTTTCTCTGCTCTAAAAAATCCTCGTGCTCTGCCTTTTCATCCTTCCTACCACGCCCACCCCAAAACCGTGGATCTTTTATTGTCTCCACAGTTTTGTCTTTTCCAGAACATCATACAGTTAAAATCATACAGTATGCAGCCTTCTCAGATTGGCTTCTTTCACTTGTAATATGTATTTAAGGTTCTTCCATATCTTTTCATGGCTCCATAGCTCATTTCCTTTTAGCACTGAATAATATTCTATTCTCTGAATGTATCACAGTTGATGTATTCACTCACCTATTGAAGAACATGTTTATTGCTTCCAAGTTTGGGAAATTATGAATAAAGCTACTACAAACATCTATGTGAAAGTTTTTGTGTGCACATAAGTTTTCAACTCCTTTGGGTAAATACCAAGAAGCATAATGGTTGAATCATATGGTAAGAGCATGATTGTTTTGTAAGAAATCTCTGAAGTGTTTTCAAAGTGTCTGAACCATTCTGTATTTTTACCAGCAAAGCATGAGAGTTCCTGTTGCTTCACATCCTCAGAACATTTGACGTTATCAGTGTTCTGGGTTTTGACCATTCCAATAGGTATGTAGCCATATGTCATTATTATTTTACTTAGCATTTCCCTGATGACATCTAATGTGGAGCATTTTTTCATATACTTATTTGCCATCTGTATATCTTTTTTGGTGAGGTGTCTGTTAAGATCTTTGGCCCATTTCTTAATCAAGTTTTTTTTATTTTCTTACTGTTGAATTTTAAGAGTTCTCTGTATATTTTGGATCAAAGTCCTTTATCAGATGTGTCTTTTGAAAATATTTTCTCTGTGGCTTATCTTCTAATTCTCCTGATGGTGTCATTTGCAGAGCAGAAGTTTGTAATTTTAATAGAGTGCAGGTTATCAATTATTTCTTTCATGGATGGTATCTTTGGTATTGTATCTAAAGGGGCATCACCATACCCCCAGTCAACTAGGTTTTCTCCTCTGTTATCTTCTGGGAGATTTATAGGGTTTTTTTTTTGTTTCATCTTTAGGTCTGTGACCCATTGTGAGTTCATTTTTGTGAAGGGTGTAATGTCTGTGTCTACATTTATTTGTTTGTTTTGCATGTGTTACCAAAGTCAGCCTTATTTTCACCTCTACCCATTCCTTGATCCTCTCCTTCCACTTCTCCTTAACAAGGACCCCATTCTCTAAGTCAGTTATTTTCTTTCATTGGGCACCAGAGGCTCTGTAGGAAACACTGCTTTGCTAAACCCTGCCTGGTGCTCTAGCTTCTCTATTTTTTTCTGTCTTGAATAACTGGATGAAAACCTCATCCCTAGGCAATTGTTGGGGTTAATGTAGAGCAAGAAATCATAATACCTAGGTTTGCCAAAATGTAACACGGAGGCTCTGGGGGCGAGGGAAGATTTTGGAGAAGGGTGTAGGCCTTTGGAATGCCAAGGAATGACCACTCTGCTGTAGGAATGCTGCAAGGAGTTGCCTTCTCCGAAGCTTCCTTAACCCAAACAGTCACCCTGTGATCTAAGAGATGTATGCAATGTCCCCTAGGCTATGTTTAGCAGAACTCATAGAACACACTGATTAGAAGTTTTTATCTTTCCCGTCATCAGATCCTCCTAGTTCCAGTAAGACCCCTTGTCACACATCACTTGTTTAAGAAACGCAGTGATAAAGATTTATGTTAACCTAAAGCACCAGTAAAAGTGAGAGCTAAGAAGAGCGAAGGGTCTTCCTCTCTGAGTGTTGACCCCCTTGCCTTCTCCTCTCTTTCACAGCAAAGTCTGGAGTAATCTTTCATCTGTCAGTACAGAGATTGCTGGCCACTCCTGGCAGGTAATAATCAGGGTAACTACATCTACATATCAGGTGAAGGCAAAAGCTATTTCTTCTAGAGTCTTTTTTTTCCCTGCAACCTTTAACTCCAGACATAGAAAAATCATGACTTCCTCTTTTCCAAGAAGGCACGAGATTTATCTCAGCCAATCACTCTCAAACTCTGTCTCCTTCCTCAGGGCACGTTCTATTTCTTTCAGCAAAGTTAGATTTCCATGGTGCTTTTGGGGTCTACTGTGAAATTGCTGTTCTATTAAGGTATGATAAAACATGAGAATACATCAACAATTGAAAGAAGAGTTTTTTATGTTTGTTGTTTTTAAGATGTCTAAAGTAGTATTATCAACAACAGCCAAATTATGGAAAGAGCCCAAATGGCCATTGACTGATGAATGGATAAAGAGGATGTGGTATAGATATACACAATGGAATATTACTCAGTCATCAAAAAGAATGAAATCTTGCCATTTGCAATGATGTGGATGGAGCTAGAGTGTATTATGCTAAGCAAAACACGTCAGTCAGAGAAAAGACAAATACTATATGATTTCACTCATATGTGGAATTTAAGAAATAAAACAGATGAATGTGGGGGGGAGGGGGAAAAAGAGGGAGGCAAATCGTGAGAGACTCAACTATAGAGAATAAACTGAGGGTTGATGGAGGGAGGTGAGCATGGGATGGGTTCAATGGGTGATGGGTATTAAGGAGGGCACTTGTTGTGATGAGCACTGGGTGTTATATGTAAGTGATGAGTCACTAAATTCTACTCCTGAAACCAAGATTACACTATATTTTAACTAACTTGAACTTAAATAAAAACTTGAAACAAAAAAATTAAAAAATAGTCCCTCAAAATCCTAAAGGAGAACACAGGCAGCAACCTCTTCGGCCTCAGCCGCAGCAACTTCTTCCTAGAAACATGGCCAAAGGCAAGGGAAGCAAGGGCAAAAATGAACTATTGGGACTTCATCAAGATAAAAAGCTTTTGCAAAGCAAAGGAAACAGTCAACAAAACCAAAAGACAACTGACAGAATGGGAGAAGATATTTGCAAATGACATATCACATAAAGGGCTAGTATCCAAAATCTATAAAGAACTCATCAAACTCAACACCAAAAGAACAAAGAATCCAATCAAGAAATGGGCAGAAGACATGAACAGACATTTTTCCAAAGAAGACATCCAAACGGCCAACAGACACATGAAAAAGTGTTCAATATCGCTCGGCATCAGGGAAATCCAAATCAAAACCTCAGTGAGATACCACCTCACACCAGTCAGAATGGCTAAAATTAACAAGTCAGGAAACGACAGATGTTGGCGGGGATGCGGAGAAAGGGGAACCCTCCTACACTGTTGGTGGGAATGCAAGCTGGTGCAGCCACTCTGGAAAACAGTATGGAGGTTCCTCAAAAAGTTGAAAATAGAGCTACCATATGACCCAGCAATTGCACTACTGGGTATTTACCCCAAAGATATGAATGTAGGGATCTGAAGGTGTACGTGCACCCCGATGTTTATAGCAGCAATGTCCACAATAGCCAAACTGTGGAAAGAGCCAAGATGTCCATCGACAGATGAATGGATAAAGAAGATGTGGTATATATATATAATGGAATATTATGCAGCCATCAAAAGGAATGAGATCTTGCCATTTGCAATGACGTGGATGGAACTGGAGGGTGTTATGCTGAGCGAAATAAGTCAATCAGAGAAAGACATGTATCATATGACCTCACTGATATGAGGAATTCTTAATCTCAGGAAACAAACTGAGGGTTGCTGGAGTGGGGGGTGGTGGGAGGGATGGGGTGGCTGGGTGATAGACACTGGGGAGAGTATGTGCTATGGTGAGCGCTATGAATTGTGCAAGACTATTGAATCACAGATCTGTACCTCTGAAACAAATAATGCAATATATGTTAAGAAAAAAAAAAAAGAAGAAGATAGCAGGAGAGGAAGAATGAAGGGGGGGAAATCGGAGGGAGAGACGAACCATGAGAGACGATGGACTCTGAAAAGCAAACTGAGGGTTCTAGGGGGAGCGGGTGGGAGGATGGGTTAGCCTGGTGATGGGTATTAAAGAGGGCACGTTCTGCATGGAGCACTGGGTGTTATGCACAAACAATGAATCATGGAACACTACATCAAAAACTAATGATGTAATGTATGGTGATTAACATAACAATAAAAAATAAAAAATTAAATTAAATTAAATTAAAAAATTAGAAAAGAAAAATAAATAAAATCATAAAACAAAAACAAAAGATGTCTAAAGTAATACCAGTCTCATCATTTTTGGAAGAATAGGAGCTCATGCCTAGGAGACATCTCAGGGTCTTTGTACCCAAAGAGTGCTTGAAAGGTCATTTCTTTCCACTATACAATTATTTTTTGTGTTCCTACTATTCAGCCCTGTTGCCTTTCTAAGCTGATATGTATAGTCAGGTGTAGAATGTTTCATATTCAACTAAAAAAAAAAAACAACCCATATACTGTATTTGTGAGCTAAGTGACACACATTACTAATTGTTTATTTTCACTTATTTTTATCTGCCTCTTGTGGGTTGAGTTGCTGCCAATGTATTTAGCTCCATAAACGTTCCTGTTCTACTCTTCCTGGCTTCATAATCAACTTGTAGCTTCTAGTCACATCTCAAATAAATATTGGCAAAGCAATGCAAATCCTTAAAATGCCTCAGCAGATTGATACATTCTCAGTTAGAGAAAAAATAAAAACAGAAGCCTCAATATGCATCATGTTTGTCAGCCTTTATCACAGGGTTCTTTGACTACACTGGATTCAATGAGTCAAGCAAACTTTTCCATGTTTCTCTCAGACTCTGAAATCTTGGGCTAAGCAAGAGTGATGCTTAATATCCTGGGGGTATATTTGTAGTTGATGGTAGTTCCCTGTGAAACAAAAGAGAATTGGGGAAAAATGAGCTTATGTATCGGCTCTGACAGAACACATTATGGGAAATTCAAAAGAAGCTGGGGGCAAACATGACTGTTGAACTGGCAAATGGCCACGGTCAAGGACGTGTTCTGGGGATTATACTCAAGAAAAAAATGTTAAATTCATAAGCCTTTCTCTCCTCTTTTGAGGACTTGACTGCCCCTGTCATCCAAGAAGAATCTCGTCTACTCCTGTCTTTGTCAGAGTCTTCATTTCCTGAACAGTCAAGGCCAGGGAAATCATCATTTTCATTCTCAACAGTTAAGTAAAGTCAGAACGACATGAAGACAGAACCAAAGGGAAGCCAGAACTCTGGTGTTTGGAATAAGCTGGGATATGTATTCCCGCACCTTAGTGGTGGCCGATGTAGATATATTTAGGTGAGATCCTCCAGATTCTTGTTGACACCCTTTTTTTGGCAGCACTCCTTCCCAGATCCAGTTTCTCTGTTGGGAGCCAAAGACGCAGGTGGCCCCTCCTGTTTTCATTCCATGCTTGTATCTTTCTTTTGCAAGCTCTGCTTTTTGTATCTGTCTCTCAATCCAAAATGCAAATGTCTTCCAATCCACTGAAAATGTCAGTTTTATGCTGTGTGGTTCAATTGGCCCAGGGGATCATGTGGACGCTGCTCTGTAGGGGGTAATCCAAAATAATATGCAGAATCGATGTGCATTGCCATTTCAAGGAACTCTACCATATAACATGGCAGTTTGAGAAGGTAGCCAACCTCTTTTAGGGGGGTCCTTACACCCCAGTATTTCGTACATATTGTGCTTGAAAGCAGGCTAATTTTCATCTTAGTTTGCTTATTTGGAGTAAATGCCTCAGAAGTCCTTATGCAAGACAAAAATCTAGGTCCATTTTTTGAAACATATGTATTTTTAGTTTCTAAAACAGAAAAACTGTACTGCTGGTTTAAGCGACAATTCAGTAGGAGGAAGTGAAATATCTTGACCTAATACATAAAAGAAAATACTGAGGGTTTACTGCCTGCATGTGCATAATATTTTTGTTACTAAATCCCTCCCCATTAAGGACCTTTGTGGAAAAATAATTGTCTTTTTTTTAAGATTTTATCTATATATTTGACAGAGAGAGAGAGTACAAGCAGGGGGAGCAGCAGTGGGAGAGGGAGAAGCAGGCTCCCCACTGAGCAATAGAGCCTGATGCAGGGCTCGATCCCAGGACCCTGGGATCATGACTTGAGCCGAAGGCAGATGTTTAACCAACTGAGCCACCCAGGAGCACCAAAAAATAATTGTCTTTGATTAGAGGAGTCAAAGTAATATCTTTATTTTGAAACTGAGTGGTAATATGCTTAGCTATTCTATACTTTACCCATTTTGCATTTAGGAGCAAACTGCTATAATTGTCTCTTATACAACAAATAAGTACGTAAGAATGAAAATATTGCAATATTTCTTAATAAAAGTCTCATGAAGCCAGGAATGAAGAGAGTATGGGCCATCACCCATGCTGATTTAAAAGGCAGGAAGAAAGCAATGTGTCAAATGACCTACTGTCATTTGATCTGCAGCAGAGAATTATAATTTCTTATTTGAGATTCTTTGACATTTCATTTTTGTGTTTGTTGGTGGCAAATAACTGGGAAGTTTATCCTGGGAAAGTGTATGATCCATTGAGGAAAAAATTTGACCACCTTTTGTGAATTGAAGAAATCAAGAGCAAATATAGACAAATATTCATAGAGGACACAAGCATTGACCTCAAAATTTGTAAGCATTTGGGTTCAATTCTCTGATTTGGGATTTTAATGACCAAAAATATCAACCTAGATTTATCCGTGTATGGGCATAATATTTCAATTACTTGGTAAAGGAAAAGATGCAATCGTACTTTGAATGTAAAGAAGCAGGGGAAAACAAAAAAAAAAAAAAGAGAGAGAGAGAAATCTTTATTTGTGTTTTTTAAATGTCTTTATTTCTCGGAGCTTCCTGATTTTGGCAAGATGAGCAAGAAGAAGACTGAGAGAATTGAAGTAACTATTCTTATCATTCAATGTGGGAGTTATTCCTGTTTGCTTCCTCTACAAAACCAGTAGCTCCAACCACATTCTGAGTTCTTCTTTACAAAACATGTTTAATCTGACAAACTGCCGGGAAAAGACATAGAAGAATCTGAGCTCAATCTCAGAAACAGCATCAATCTCTTCCCTCACCTCAGAACACTTCTTTGAAGACTTAAGACTCCCTAAATAAGAGATAGGAATGTTTTATTTGAAGAATTTGTGTAAGGTTTTTGCACACAAGGGCATTTGTTCAATGGGCACAGGGGTGCCTGGGTGGCTCAGTTGGTTAGGTGGCCAACTCGTGATTTCGGCTCAGGTCATGACCTCAGGGCCATGAGATCAAGCCCCATGTGGGGTTCCACGCTCAGCAGGGAGATTGCTTGAGAGTTCTCTCTCTCCCTTGGCCCCTCTCCCACTTGCATGTGCTCTCTCTCTCTCTCTAAAATAAATAAATCTTTTAAAAAAAAAAAAAATAGTGGGCACAGAGTTCCCCTGGTCAAAAACATTAAGAATCCTTTCATACATATCAATGTTTGATAAATTATTTTTCTCCATCTTAGTGCCCAGAATGAGCACAAATGGTTGCATGATTTATGTAGATATATGCAAAAGCTCTGCCAACAGGTACGTGTGGGAGAATCAAAATCTGCTGTCTCCACATATTCCTTGCACTTCCCCCTCTGCTCCTCTTTAACAAGCACTGTGCTCTGAGTTGGTTATTTTCTCTCATTGGTCTCACTTTGCTTTGATGCCTCTGCTCATGTCATTGCCCCCATTTGGATTACCTGCTCCTTTGTTCTCCTTGTAACCAAAGCATACCATCTGTAAGTTTCAAATAAAGACCAAGGTCTTCCAATAACCTTCTTTGTCTGGATACATGTTATCTTATTTCTGGAACATTTAGGATGCACCGTACACTCTGTACGTGGTGCGTGCGTGGGCTTCTTCATTCCACTTTTTGTTTTAGGTGCGTGCGTGCGTGGGCTTCTTCATTCCACTTTTTGTTTTAGGTGCGTGCGTGCGTGTGCTTCTTCATTCCACTTTTTGTTTTAGTTTCTCCATTGCAAGTATTCCAAGCTTCTTCAACAAAAAGGAGCATATTTTTTTTTAAGATTTTTTAAATTTATTTATTTGAGAAAGAGAATGAGAGACAGAGAGCACAAGAGGGAGGTGGGTCAGAGGGAGAAGCAAACTCCCCGCTGAGCAGGGAGCCCGATGCAGGACTTGATCCAGAACTCGATCCCGGGACTCCCGGATCATGACCTGAGCCAAAGGCAGTCGCTTAACCAACTGAGCCACCCAGGCGCCCCAAAAAGGAGCATATTTCAATAGTAGCTACCATCCACTGAGTGCTCATTACATGAAAGTAGCAAAATATGTTGGCACAAACATTGCAAAGCAAGTGATGAAAGAATTAAATTGAAGTTTTTATGTAAATGTTTTTGTGTGATGTTGAAGAGACATCTGGTCCATTCACATACCTACTACTAAATGTTGCAATGGCAGAAAATGCTGGTCCCTACTGTTATTGTCTTTCCTTCTTTTATAGCCAGAGAACCACTTCCACATAGCTAGATGTGGTAACGGAACTAGATCTGGCTGATGTGATGTAAGCAAAAGTGTTATGTGCAATTCCTGTGATATGTCTTTAAAGGGAGAAAGCAAGATCCTCTTTATTCTTTCCAACATCAACCTGACAGATGAAGCACAAGCAACCATTCTGGACCAGGAGGGAGCCTGGGGACCTACTATCATGCATGCACATTATCAGCCATGGATAGGTAACATTTAAGGAAGGGGGTGTTAAAAATTAATGAGGAAAAACAGACAAATTTTTCTTTTTCTTTTTTTTAACCACTGCTGGGTGGTTTTAGCATTCACAGCTGATTACTCTGATACCTTCATTTAAACCTAGAAAGTGCACATTTTCAGTTTACCTAGGACAGTCCTGGATTATAGTGAGGTCTCATTGTAACGTTATTACGACGGTTCATCAATCTCAAAAATATCTGGCTTAGATTGTGTGTTTTATGGTGATGCTACATAATCCTCTAGATTCCAAATATTTCTCACTGCAGAAACATTTATGGAAATGACATTTTTCCTAGGAGTTTAAATGTAAAACAGCTAAAAATGGAATTACTCTGGGTTAAACAGGATTGGAATGGTTACAGTTTAGCTTAATAACTACACATCACAGGCTAGGCCTGACTTAGCATGTATGTGTGTGTTTTTTTTGTTTTTGTTTTTGTTTTTTTGAGGGGGGGTATTTATATATTCACTTGCTTTTTTTTCTCCACTGGATGGGAATTTCTAATAACTAATTGTTCTTCAAGTTAGATGTAATGATACATATAAGACAGAATTGAGGGGCGCCTGGGTGGCTCAGTCGGTTAAGCGTCTGCCTTCAGCTCAGGTCATGATCTCAGGGTCCTGGGATCGAGTCCCGCATTGGGCTCCCTGCTCAGTGGGGAGCCTGTTTCTCCTTCTGCTCGTGTGCTCTCTCTTTCTCTTTCTCTCTCAAATAAATAAATAAAATATATTAAAAAAAAAAAAGACAGAATTGAGGAAGATCTACTGCACAGTGTTAAAAGGGTCTTTCCCAATTGTGTTTTACCAAGTTCAGCCAATTTACTAAATTTACACGATCCTTACGCACTCATGGGCTAAGTACTTGGATGATCCCAGTTTTACCAGAGAGAAGAGTGAGGCTTAAGTTTCAGTGACTTTCCATGGTTGCATAGCTTCTGACAAAAGGGCAAAGGTGAACTCAAACCTAAGATCTATAGATGAGGAACTGAGACGTGGAGGCTGGTGAAATAAACAAGAAACAGGGAAGTTTGCTTCCTTAGAGCCAACCAATGGGATTCTGGCCTTCTGGGAAGTTTAACTGTAAAACTGTTGCTATGGGTGGGAAGGAAAACAACTCTTTATTTAGTTTTATGTAAATGGTGCTCACCACTTCCGGTTTCCCTAAGCAAAGCATCTGAAATCACTACCTTTGAGTGACTCCTTCTTTTGAAATGTTACCTTCAGAGCTGGAGGCCCCAGGGATTACAGACAAGATGGTACTCTTGAGTGATTAAGTCTCTGTGTTATCCTTGTAATGGGATCCTAAGGTATTTCTATTTTTTTTTTTTTATTTGACAGAGAGAGACACAGCGAGAGAGGGAACACAAGCAGGGGGAGTGTGAGAGGGAGAAGCAGGCTTCCCCCTGAGCATGGAGCCTGATGCGGGGCTCGATCCCAGGACCCTGGGATCATGACCTGATTAACGACCGTTAATTCAGGAATCCTGGGAAAGTATTCAGGGCTTAATAGATACCCCAAAACTGTTCTCATTCGGTGGGGTAGACACATTCTATTGCTGTTATAATATCTATACCTGATTATCCCCTGTTAACAGAAGCTCAATGAATCAAGAGCAAGGAGACACCTACAACTCAAAGAAAGTAGTTCCTGATGCTCTCCACTTAGATGAGTCATGATTGGCCTACACTAATGTATCAGTTAGGGTAGGACTAGCTCTGTAACAAGTAGACCCAGAAAACTTCATAAATGAACAAAATGAAAGTTCATTTCTCATCGACATGGGAGTCGAAGTGGGTGTGGGTGTGTGTCCACCTTAATTCCCAGGATTCCTGAATTAACGACCGAGCCACCCAGGTGCCCCTCCTAAGGTATTTCTAACTATGCATTAGGCTTTCAGGAGCAAGACTACTGACTGAAAACATGAAGAGGGGGAAGCCAAGCTGTGAAGCCTGCGGTAGGGGCTTCCCATTTACCATGCGTGGTGCATAGGCTGACATGTATTGGGTTTCGGATGTGCTGAGATGCTGAGCCTCTTTACCCTTTGGATGGAGCTTGAGTAGCCCAATGTATAGAGAGTACCATGCACTTTGGGTCATTTGCTCGGTACCCTTTGACATTATGGGAAGCCCTAGACTAAACCACGTGGCACGGCAAGGACCAAGTGAGTAGGAGGCTGGAAAGATTCTCTGAGCTGAAGAACATGCGATTGTGGTATCTTTGAAAATAGTTTCTGTACATACAGATAGAGTGTTCCCTACATGCCTATGGCATATTCTAAGGTTATAAACAGGGTGACTATGTAATCTGGGTGCAGTTAACAAAGCAGGGAGATGCATCAGATCTGGCCCATCCTGGGGAAACTTCAGTTCACACTAGATGGGTATTATCTCTCCCCGCAAAACTTTCCTCCCAGAGAGAGTTATCTCAATGGACAGAAGCACCAGCAAGTATTTCTGCAATGAAAATATTTTTCCCATGACTGCTAACATTTTGTGCCTGAATCTCTCCCAGCAAACCAAGTACTTCATGATGTTTCCATGAGTCTTGCCATTACTTGACAATGTATTCAGCTTCCCCATCCAAAATTTTCAGAGGAGATTGCTAAAATAAAAGATAGAATACAGGATAGGTTAGTAGAGAATGTCAGAGCACAGAAATCAGAACTGATGGGTTATGTAACTGTTATCACTATGATGGTTCTTTTAGGTCACTGAGGTCACATAAGCTATCTACATGAACAGGTGCTGTGGTGTTTATTAGAAGAACAGGCAGGTAGCATTTTCCACACAGTGTCTCCCATGTAAGGCTCAGGGGGAGTTGGGCATACTTTAGATCAGTGTTTCTCAAATTGTGATCTGTGCACCACTATCAGCCAGGATTAGAAAACTAAAGTAGCTTGAAGATATTGGGGTTATATGCTTTAAGTAATAATACATCTAGAACAAAACATTTAAGATTGAATAAGTGGTTGAAGAACACAATAAAGAACCGGGCTCTTTCTTTTTTTCTACTAAACAGCCAATACATGTTGGCTTTTGTGCACATTCCCTCATGGTTACCAGATGATTATTGTGCCTCTGTCATTCCATCTTCCTTCCAGAGAGGAGAACAGAAGAAGTAAGAAGAGGTTAAAGGTCATGTTAACCTTTATGAAGAAAACAAAAACATTTCCAGAAGCTGTCCTCTTATATGTCCCTAGGCAGGATTCATCACATAGCCATCATCAATTCATCCTTGGCAAAGGGGAATAAGATTATGGTGAGCAGTCATGGCCAAGGTAACCAGCAGCCCATCAAAGAGTTTTGTTTCCCTTTTATAGTTTAGAATGGTTGCTGAGAAAGCCCTTCCTCCATAAGAGCAAGCTGCATTTCCAAGCCTCTCTGGAATGTAGATGGAGCCATGTGGCCAGATCCTGACAATCGAATGTGCACGGTAGTAATCTTGTCTCTTCCATAAGGATGGGAAGGAGTAGGTGTCCCTTCCCTCCCTGTTCTCTCTCTATCTCTGTCACTCACTCCCTGTGTGTGTGTCCCTCCTGGATGGAAGCTAAGTACTCTAAGGCCAGGAGACGTGGTAGAAGTGCAAGATGTCAGTGAATTACCACCTAGAACATCCCCTGACACACACCCACTTCGACTCCCATGTCGATGAGAAATGAACTTTCATTTTGTTCATTTATGAAGTTTTCTGGGTCTACTTGTTACAGAGCTAGTCCTACCCTAACTGATACATTGGTGTAGGCCAATCATGACTCATCTAAGTGGAGAGCATCAGGAACTACTTTCTTTGAGTTGTAGGTGTCTCCCTGCTCTTGATTCATTGAGCTTCTGTTAACAGGGGATAATCAGGTATAGATATTATAACAGCAATAGAATGTGTCTACCCCACTGAATGAGAACAGTTTTGGGGTATCTATTAAGCCCTGAATACTTTCCCAGGATTCCTGAATTAGGCTCAGGTGTCTACTTTATAACAGCACTCTAAATGACTCTAATGTTCCCAACTTTGGGAACAACTTCTCTGCTAAATACCATAAAGCTGCAGCCCATAGATCCTCAATTTACTATGCTCCTCCAGAGCACTGATGTGTTAGAAGTAGAAGAAGGTATTAGAGGCGGAAACCACCTTGAAAAGCAGTATGAGAGCAGAGTCTTGAAGATGGTGATAGGAGATGTAGGAGATGCTGTCTACCACCACCTGGATGGTATCACAAACATGTGAAGTGTAGTGGAAAGAGGGAGTATCCTCAAAATAAGACAACAAGAAGCCTTCAGTCCATTCAGGCTTGTCATTCGCCTAAACACAGTCACCATAGCAACATTACCCAAAGGGTTTCAAGTTTCAACAGGCCACCAACAGCCCCCTGCATGCCACATTCAAGTTTTTAGAGCCCAAGGCCTAGTAAGGGTGGTGCCAAGAATTAGATAAGACATGGATCTCCTAGACACAGGTGCTGAAGACTCTAGAGGAGGTCATGTGGAAATGGGAAGTGAGTCACTTCTGAGCATCAGGGTACCAGAGATAAAGATTGATCCTTATCTGGTCACAATGCGGGCTGGTAAGCCTGAACTAGATTGCTAAGTCCAAATGGTTAATATAGCAACGAGGAGCCAATATAAAGAAAAAAAAAAGTGAAGTCACAGGAGCTGAAGTGAGAATGTTCATAAAGAAAGGAAACGGGAAAGGGAGGCATGGAAGAATTCACTTGGCGTGCAAGCATATTTTCTAATGTTTTATTTCTGCATTTTAGGTAGAAAAATGCCCTCAGGCATAGGGATACAGCCTAAAGTTCTTCTGAATAATTCACTATTTCCTTGAACTCCAAATGACCCAAGGGACAAGGGATGGCTTAATTTGATGAAAGTAGGAGGCTAAAAATGGTGTCGTCTATTTGGCAAGAGGCAGGAATAATACTGCTGATGGAGGCTCAGAGATAAGCTGAAGGACCTGTGATCGACATGGAAGGACACACAGGGGACATCGAAAGGCCACACTCTATATCCACCTTGCAAGTTTGCTTAGGGAGATTGAGTTAGTGGCTGAAATAGTACTCTAAGCGCTTTGAAATGTAATGTCTTCCGCCCTCTGGTGGTTACATTTTTTTTTCATGTTTAAGTAAGAAAGTGGAATGGGGAAATCACAGAGTGCCCAATACAGGAATAAATGGGATTACAAGGCTCACTTGCCAGAGCTGCACTGATGATGCCCTACTCCTTCGTTAAGAGTGCTAGCCCTTGAACAAGAAAGGAAAACAGGCATCAATTTCGCAGATGGCTGGGAAGTCTACTTTCTTTTTTTTTTTTTTTTTTTTTTTTTTATAATTTTTTTTTTTTTTTTTACAGAGAGAGACACAGCGAGAGAGGGAATACAAGCAGGGGGAATGGGAGAGGGAGAAGCAGGCTTCCCGCAGAGCAGGGAGCCCGATGCGGGGCTCGATCCCAGAACCCTGGGATCATGACCTGAGCCGAAGGCAGACGCTTAACGACTGAGCCACCCAGGCGCCCCTGGGAAGTCTACTTTCTTCCAGGTTTTCCTCTACCATTCTCCAGGAATGTTTCCCTTATGCTTCCATCGTGGGAATACTTCAGAGATTCCTAAAATTCTGACTTCGCTTGAGATGGCTCTGAAGTCCTGCTGCTTCTCAATATTTTTATAGAAAAGCCTTTTATGGGTCACCTGGGTGGCTCAGTTGTCTAAGCATCGGCCTTGGGCTCAGGTCATGATCCCAGGGTCCTGGGATAGAGTCCCCTGAGTTGGACTCTCTGCTCAGTGGGGAGTCTGCTTCTCCCTCTCCCTCTGTACCTTCCTCCATTTGGGCTCTCCCTCTCTCAAATAAATAAAATCTTAAAACAAAAAAGAAAGAAAAGCTTTTTGTGACTTGAAGGGGCATTTCTAAAAGAAACTTTAAAACAAACAAAGACTTTCAAAGAGTGATTATACAGTAATACATCGAATGATGTTTGGCCAGGATTTAACCAACTTGTCTCTTTCCCTCTGTGCTGTTTCTGGGAGACAGAAAAAGAGCCTGACCATCATCAGGGCAAACTGTCATTAAATTACATCAACTGCAAAGAGTTGTGACTAACACCAGCAAACAAAATGAGAGTCCAGGAATAAAACGGCATTTTAATGAAGATTAGTGGTCTTTCAGCAAGAGATTTTTAAGGGCCTAGGTTCCATAGAATTAGAATTATATATATATGTATATAATATATATGTATTTGTTGTATACAAATATATAAATAATAATGTAGATAATATAATAATATAATGTCCTACATATAATAAATGTATCTATAAAGTATATACATATATATTTATATATATTTCTATTATATATGTAAAATTTTGTCACAACTCTAATATATATATAAAACCAAGGAGTATATATTACTAAGAAGACATTGTTTAATATATTTCTCTTTTGCAAAAAAAGTATTAAAATTAGTATATTTAACTTTGATACGTAAGGAGAAAATCAGCCACCATACTACAAGACTATGTTTTATGGGGATATATTATACGTATAGCTATATATTTCATATAATGCAAGCAATCAAATATGTTTCATAAATAGTTATGAATGAATTAAAGAATGAGGAATCTGGAAAAGTTTCATAATTTGTATCTGGATTTTTTCAAAAATAAATTTCTTGACAAATTATACGATATCGTTGAATTGGACCACATTTAGATTCAGAGCAGAATAAGAAGTATTTCAAAACGTTTTAATTAAAAATTTTATATTGCGCAAATCCTGGAGATTGTGTTCATTTTCATGGCCACTACACAGGTAAATACTCCTATGAAATACGGGTAGTTGAACCTTCCTGCACCCACTGCAATATTCTAAAATGACTTTGAAATGTGACTTGAAAGCCCTGCCATTTTCCAGTTTAAAGTGGGTAACTCTAAAACCAAATTCGAAAGAAAAATGTCTTCCACCATGAATGTCATTTTCCATGTTGTTGGGAGGCCCTTCTATTTACTCAGCACAATTGACTCTCTTACAGGAAGGGCTGTGCCTGTGATTTCCCTGTCACGAGGTAAACCTTTTTTTGCAATCTTTTGGGGTTAGTTATACTTGATTTAAGTTAGCCTCCCATTTAACTTGCCCTTTCTACTTGGCTTCCAGGCATGAAGGAATCTCTAGGTTTAAAATGATAAAGATGGCTTCTGAAAAAACTTCAGCCCCCAACAGCTCCATATGCACTCAGGGGCACCAATCTTCCTCTTGAGTTTAAAAAAAAGAGAGAGAAGAAAAGAAAAGGAAAGGAAAGGAAAGGAAAGGAAAGGAAAGGAAAGGAAAGGAA